>NC_138891.1:87887301-88157301 GCF_965194825.1 Balaenoptera physalus
AGTTTCACTATTGCACACTTAGTAGACTACAGTAGAGTGTAAACATAACTTTTGTATGCATTGGGAAACCAAAAAATTCGTGTGACTCACTTTATTGAGATGTTCAGTTTATGGCGTTGGTCTGGAATCAAACCCGAAATACCTCGGAGGTATTCCTGTACTTAAGTGTCTTCAGCCTAGGCATCTTTGGACAGAATGTATTTCTATCTTCTCTTCCTGAGAAAGACTGGAAAGGAGCAAGCATAATAATTACCACTGGCTCCAGGGCCAACTGCCAAATCCAAAGGAAATGCATATTGTTAAACTTCCCCAGGACTATGGGAAGGTGAAGGTTAGATGCAATTTCGAGGGTTAACTGTGCCTACTTTGTACTCTTATGCTGGCCTAGATTCTTTGAGCTCTACATCCAGGTGTATGAATCATTACAGATTCCTTCCTTCACATTTTTCAGTTTTCTAAGATAGGGTGCAGTTGATTTAGTATTTTGGCAAAGAAAGATTTACCCTCAGGAAGCCGGACTTTTTGGGATGCTGTGGGAGATCCCCACTGGATCAACGTGGAGAGTGAGGCATAATTGTAGGAATGTGCACTCAGATAGTAAATTAATACTTGGTTTATAAAATAGATATCAGAGCCCATGAATCATAAATACTTTGGAAATACGTTACAAGAGTAGAAAGGGACTTTCCATAAATGGAAATGTTGTCCTTTGCACCATACTAATTGTTTTTCTATCTTCCTTTTCCTGCTTCCTTTCCTCTCCCTTAGTCCCTCTTAAATGACAAAGAGAGATTTAGAACAGGAGGACTCAGGGATGTTTACATAATAAAGGGGATTCTTGCACAGATGCAGTATACTCCAAGTATATAGTTAATTCCCCAGTCCACAATTAAAGAAGGCCTATTCTTCAAGAGCACCTTCTCAAATAACAGTTATCAGGATTTCTCATTCCAGTTATTCATGAGCATCAGCCCAGGGGCTTGCTCTGTGCTGTACACTATGCTTAAGGATCTCCTGCCTTCGGCATTGCTGTGGATGAGCTCAGTATCTCTGAAAAAGAGCTAAATTTGTCCCAGAGCTTGCATTAGTGGCTCTTCAGGGCTAATTTTACAGCAAAGCAATGAGGCATACTTAAATACTTTAACTGAGAAATGAGTACTCATTTCCATAAACTGAATGCAAATTCTAGGTTCTCATTAATTTAGCAACAAAATATAAATGTGAATGCAACTGTAGAAAAATCTACCAATTGTGTTAATTTATACAGTAGAGAAAAACATATCTAAAATAATTATTCTCTGGGTTAAATTTCAAGCCAAAGTTTCATTACATCCAATTCTATAGTTACCTTTCTTGGTTGCTCTACTCTCCTTTTTATTTAACCTTCCAAATAAACCAGATTCCATGCACATGAATTGCATAACATTAAAAAAACTGTACATTAGAAGACGATCTGGGTGAGGCTGCCAAAAATCTGGATTAGCTATCATGTAAGGGTTTCCAAACTCCTTTTCTAACACATTTTCTGCTATCAGAGTGCTTTGAGCTGTATCAAATTCAGATCACACCTTCAGCATCCATACTCTGCATTTTCCCACTCTTACTTCGTGACTCACTAGTCTTCCCAAATTATCATCTACATGCCCTTCTGTGATTTTCTTCCATGGTTACTCACCTTTTTAATCTATGGGGGGAAACTGTCTTGACTAAATAAATTAGAGCAGCGTTCTTAATGTTTGTTTTTTAAGTGTGTGAACCAATAATGCATCTGGCAAATGATAGGTCAAGCCATGTCCCTTTGATCTGTCTGCTCTTTGATTTCATTTATAAATGATGATGATGATGATGTCCACTGATAAGGCTGTTGGGAGGATCATATATCTATAAAGTCACCAGAGCAGCGCCCTGCAAAAGAGTCAGTGCTCAATAACTGATAGGTATAATTATCATCATTATTAGGAGTTCTTATAATAAAACTCTCATATTTTCTTTATATCACACATAATAAGGTAGGACATAGGCGGGCCCCTGGGCTGGACAGCTGGTGTTTGTCAAGTGGAGTAAAATTGAAGCCTTTGTTCTCACCCAGACACTCCAGGGACAAAGCTAGTGGCAGAAGCTGAGCTCTGCTGAAGTAAAGAGGTCAAGGAAAACTTCCTTGTCTGCACACGTGCAGGAAGTCTCCTTGAGGGTCAAAAAGGGAGGGGGGCGCCGTGCATAATAAGTGTGGACATGCACCCACAGGTCTCTGGGGTGGGATCCACCCTAGCAAAAAAGTTGCGCACGCATCTTGGGGAGGGTCCTGGGACCAGTCAGGTGTAAAAAAAGAAACAAGATAATTGGCCAAATGTAGACAAAGACCCAGAAGGACCGCCCTATAGAAGTGATTTAAATCACCTCTTTACTGTGCTTCTTATTCAGGACGCCCGCACTCTTCTCCGGGTGTGTATTTCTGCCTTGCTTTTGTCTTAAATAAGCAAACTGCTTCTCTGTGTGCTTTCTCATACGTTGTGTTGTGTGTTTAATAATAAACTCTGTACCTGTTTTTACAGTTTTTGCCTCCTTGAAACATTCTTGCTTTCAAACGGAGGAAAGAGCCAAGGCCACTTTGCTTCTAGCCTCTAGCCCCTGGGGGTCTAGTGGTTAGGATTCCTGGTTTTCATCCAGGCTACCCAGGTCCAATTCCTGGGCAGGGAACTAAGATCTCTCTTCAGGACCGCTCACTGCTGTCTCTCCGAGATCAATAACACTACTAAATATAAATTTTAATTTGGTCCCCCTGTTTCGGCAACTCGTTCCTTACGGTGTGTCTCTCACATCACATGCAGGTGGAAGCCAATCTATCGAGAGTATTTTCCCATTTCATGGCCATCGTGTTTGGTTTCCTAGCAGCACAGAGGGAAGGCCAGCAGGGGAATGAAACCACACCCGAGCTGTGGAGTTGATAAAAGAGCTGGTTAATGAAAATATTTCTCTTAGGGCTAGGTTTGGCAAAACCCTCTGTTTAAATTAAAAACACTATGAAGCTTGGGCCTAGTAAATTGAATGTTCTTTGAAATAAAAAGAAGTTAACATGATAAAGAACGTGCCAGAGTTAGGATATACACATGACTAAAATTATTTCAAGTCAGCTTTAGTTCAGTTTTTTATATTTGGGGGATGAAAACAGGAAAAAAAAAAACCCATGAAAACCACCCCAAGCCCTGGCGTCAGTGCCCTTTCCCAGGACCCCGTATTTCTTCTCACATTTCTAGTCCTGGCACTTCTTCAGTCAGCACATCTCGAACCAGATGTGCCAAGCCACTCAGCGCTTTCATCCCCAGCATTTTCCTGTCCGATCTCCGTCAGTTTCCTGGAGCTAGAGTGCTGATTAGCCTCAGAAGTTATGATCAAATTTATTTGTTTCTTTCTGACTTTATTAATTTCCTAAGCCACTAAACCATCCCTGAAGGGTCACTAGTCAGAGGGTAACTCTGCAGCCTAACAGCACGTTTGGCGAAACACCTAGTGTGAAATGCATTCCTGCAACACATCACCCAGATGCCTCAGCCTCTCCCAGACCCTACCTGAGAGCTTCAGGAGCACTCAGCAGGGAGGGAGCAGAGTCAACAATGGGGTCACTCTCCCAGGCACTGGCTTTCTCTTCTCTGCTGGGTCTGTAGTCCCTGTGTCCTTGGAGCAGAAACATGCAAAGGACTGCACCATCATGGTGCCGGGTGCCATGGAACTGGTGTTCCTAGACCTTGGCTAACTGGAGGAGTCACTTTTGTACTGAATACAGTCGGCCCTCCATATCTGTGGGTGCCCCATCCGTGGACTCACACAACCCTGGGTCAAAAATATTTGAAAATATTCCAGAAAGTTCCAAAAAGCAAACTTGAACTTGCTGCACACCAGCAACTATTTTTATAGCTTTTATATTGTATTAGGTACTATAAGTAATCTAGAGATGGTTTAAAGTATACGGGAGGATGTGTGTGGGTTATGTGCAAATACTACACCATTTTATAAAAGGAACTTGAGCATCCATGGATTTTGGTTATCTGGGGGGGACCTGGAACCACTCCCTCAGAGGATACCTAGGGATGACTGTATACATAAACTAAACACCATTGGGACCTTCTTCTCTAATTAGGCCAGTTTGGCTCCTTTGAGCTACCCAATATCAGCATAGCTTTTCCAATGAGGAGTGAGAGGAAAAGAGGGCACGTAAACAGGTTTCCAACTCAAGAGACGTTGGTGGCAGCATTTGTGATAAAATTCTGTTATGGGATATTAGGAATAAAGCTAAAGGTCCAATCAGACCTGGCCTGATATTAAACCTATACTGTAAAAAAAACAACTCAATAGCTTATTGAGAACAAGCATAAACTTTTTGCTTGCTAGTTTCCTGATGGGTAAAGCAGCTAAGTTTATATATTTAATCAACAGAGGTTTATTAAGCAGGCACTCTGCCAAGCAAGGGATATATAAAGACATAAAGACAATAAGCCACTGTCTCTGCCTGCAAGAGAAATTCATGTAAATTGATCATGGTAATTCATTGGCACAGATGATATTAGAAGTACGGCAGAAAACACAAAGGTACAGAAACACACTTTGCAGAGATCTCAGGAGTCAAGGAAAATCCTGTCTAAAATGCAACTTTCTTGAAAGACTGATTTTATCGGTCTATAAGGGACCCTCAAGTACATATTGGAATCCATATGCACAGAACCCTTGGCTGTCCTCACGTGCATTTGGGTCATGAAGTGGTTCTCATACTTTAATGTGCGTTGAAGGCACATGGGAAACTTGATAAAAATAAGATTCCTGAGTTCCCACTCCAAGAATTTTTGATTATTTTGGTTTGGAGCAGAGCCTGGGAAACCTTGTTAATTTTTATTAACAAGTTTTGCAGGTGATTCTGCTAAAAGTAGTTCCCAGACTGTACTTTGAATAACACTGTCAAGATCATTGAATTTCCTGGTCTCCTTCACCAAGGACTCTTCTCAGACCTTTACAAATTTAATCCTTGCAGCAAAAAAGCAGCTTCTTACCTGTTTGCTTCTATGTTTAAACCCAGGAAAAATATGCTGGGAATCAGAATGTCTGATTTGCAAGAGTGGGAGTGGGTAGAGGAAGGGTTTTGGACCTCATCTTAGAGTTCTCATCTCTCTGTGGAGAAAACCCAAACTACATTCCTTATACACCCCAGCCCTCCTTCAGGGGGCAGAACTGTGGGGCATCTGAAGAGATCGTGAGAGAGGGGGTCTGGGAGGTGTTTCATTTATGATATCCTGTCTTTCCCTGAAGCATGTGGACATGCAAGGCAAACAGGTAAGTTCTTGGGTAGAGGTAAGCCCTTTGATGAAGAAAGCGACCTTGGATATTCTCTTGAGGGAATTTTTACCTGTGAATTTGAACCAAGAAAAATGCTAACACAATTGAAAAAGGGAGTTTAGACTTGGCTGGGTCCCTAGCACAAACTTTATAAGAAGAATGTTACTCCTAGCCAGTGTCTGGCTAGGACACAGCTAATCTTGTCACTTATCAGCCCAGAGAACAGACAGCTGGCAGAGCTTTAAAAATCCACTAGCTTTGGGGTGAACCCACAGTCAAAGAAACCTACGTAGCCTTTGTCACTTTATATGCTACAGACTTTCATGGGTTTACTTTTCCTCTTTTCTTCCTTCTTCTCCTTTTCTTTTCCTCTTTCCCCTTTAAAAAAAAATTCTTTTACCTTAAAAAGTATAAAGATAATTTATTTTTTAGAAAATATATCAGAAATATAAAATTAAATCCTTTTGAAGATACAACTTGTAGAACTTTCCAGTATCACATAGGAAAAGACTTTCTTCTGACCAGAGTCTCTTTTTAAATAATAATAATAACAATTATAATAATATCATAGATTTTGAGCCATTTTAAGTATATTTCTTGTTCTTGGTGATATGAATAGATGGAAGTTCATAGTTCAAGTAAGAGAGAATAAATTCTCATAATGATGATAGCCTTCTATTTTATTAGAGCATTTACCTTTTTGAGGGGGGTGGGTGGTGAGGGTATTCTATACCAAATTCAAAGGGTCATTTGTTAAAATGTACAAAGTAAATAAAAGACCTAACAGAAAAAAATTTTCCTTCATAAAAAAGATATGTTTTCATTATATAAGATACTCATTAAGATAATCATTATGTTTGAGGTAGGTGAAACCAAATTTAAGGATGACTCTTTGGATTAGGAGATGCTTTCCAAGAAGAAACATTTTCTTTCTGTTATGAATTGAATTACATCCCCCGCAAAGATGTTGAAGTCCTAATTCCCAGTACCTGTGGAAATGGGTTATTATTTGGGAACAGGCTTTTTGCAGATGATCAAGTTAAAATGAGATTGTTAGGGTGAACCCTAATCCAATGTGACTGGTGTCATTATAAAAGGGGGCATTTGGACAAAGAGACAGACTTGCACCCAGGAAGTGTGAAGATGAAGATGAAGATATGAAGATGAAGACAGAGATCAGGGCGATGCACTATAGGCCAAGGAGCACCAAGATTACCAGCAAACCACTGGAAACCAAGGAGAGAGGCATGGAAAGGATTCTCCCTCCCAGCCCTCAGAAGGAACCAACCTCCCTGAACCTTGATCTTGAAATTTTAGCCTCCAGAACTGTGAGACAAATTTCTGTTGTTTAAGCCACCCAGCCTGTAACCCTTTGTTACAGCAGCCCTAGGAAACTAATACATTTACCTAGACACAGCCTCTTCTTTCTCAAGGCCCTGGATTGCCCAGATACTGGTTTGAGTGGGTTGAGCTGTACCAGAACTGCCATCAAAAAAGGGACCACTGTACACAGGTGTGTGAGGGGCCTTGGGGGAAGGTGCTTCGTGCCCTGAGGCTGTTGGGCTCCATTTCTTTGCTCACACCCACCAAAGCCCCCTCACTAGCCTTTGCTCCAGCTTACTGGATTTGTACCAATTATTGTTTTGTTCTCCTCTCTGTAGATGATCAGATCCTTGACTAGCCCATGGGGACTAGGATCTTTATCATTGCCTCCCTTTGCTCTTCTTCCAGAAGGAGGCTTACAGCATAAACTGCCAAGTTCCTGGGTTGAGATGTCAGATTTTCACTCTTGGTTTCCAATTCCATCTTTATGATACAAGAACCATGTAATATTGGCAAATCACTTCATATCTTTGAATAAATTTTTCCATTTGTGAAACGGGTACAGTAACATGAGCCCTCTCATAGTAGTCCTATAATAGCATAAGCTAAAGCATCTTGTACACTGTACAACATTTTCCTAAGTGTGTTCCTTTGGTCTTATAACCTGGTGTGTGTGTGTGTGTGTGTGTGTGTGTGTGTGTGTGTGTGTGTGTGTGTGTGTGTGTGGTGTGCCTGAGCCAAAAGAATTGTTATTTCTGGAAAGAAAATATAGCATGAAAGTCACAGAGTCTCAGAGGGCAACCACTTAATATTTGCATTAAAAAGAGTAACAAATAATTGTCAGACTAAATTTACAAATTCTCACTATTTGGTAATCGCTGAGGAAAAGGGTACCTACACATATACACACACACTGGGAAAACAGGAGAAAAAGTGATGAGCAAAAAAAGATCTAAATACTTGCTGAGGGATGATAAATGCTTCCCCAGACAGAGTTTCTACATCCCAAAGGAGCCTGGTATCTGGAAAGATACACTGATGATGTAATGGAACCTTTCCCAGAGGAAACACCTTCTACTGAGGGAAACGTGAGCCTCTGGACACAACCAGTGATTTTCAGCTGTACGGCTCTGGTCTGTCTTTCTCATTACCTCAGTTTTCCGCTTATGAATTGATGATTCTTCTCCTTTCTCTAAAATACTACATAGGAATACTGGAAAGTGAAGTAAATTTTGTGAAATTATATGAGAGGCTAAAAAATAAAGTAGCTAAAATTCAACAATAGATTTTATGGGTGAATTTATCTTTATCCTCTAAACTGCTGAAATACTGTGGTAATCACTAGTCAAATATATCCAACCCAGCAGGGTTCTTAATCTCTGTCTCTCTAAACCATCTGTGTTTCATCAATTCTCATCCATCTGCCCAAACACTTACTGAACAGAGCAGCTAAAAATCATACAGCTTCAAGATGGAACAAAACACAGGGGGTGGACGGGAAACTTTCTAAAGCAGTTAGGGAGCTTGGGATTGATATGTATACACTACTATATTTAAAATAAATAACCAACGTGGGAAAAAAAATAAATCAGCAGGTTGTAGACAGTGTTGCACATCCAGGATCCTAAGAGTTTCTCTACAGTTTTCACAAGTGCATTTTCAACCTGGGACATCTTGAAGATGAGGAAGCCAATTCTCTAACATCCTTGGCCCTAAACACGCTTGAACTTGCTTCAGCGTGCCATCAGCACTTTGGCTGTTTTGTTTGGGAATATATTGAAGAGACTCCAACAAAAGCTTGATCTAGAGCTACAAAATATTCAGATTGGTGAAAGGCAGATGATGAAATTTGGTCTCAGTGGCTTGTGAGGTAAAAGAGCTTGTCTTTATAATCTCTGGGATGTTGGAATATGTGGAGAGGATAGTGTCTAACAACTTGGCCGAGGAAGGCTTTGGACTGAGGTGAAAATGTTTCTTTGGGCATTGGGTTCCCTCCCAGACCACTAGGCCCTAAGAACTTGGACTGGCTTCCCCTTCCTCCTTTCGGCCTGGGTGCTTAAAGGAACTTAGGGAGAACACATTTTTCTCTCTTCCACAGACCAAGCCACATCCAAACACATAGGGTTTCACACAAAACATTGAGGTCTCTTATGTACTAAACAAAAGTCCAACCCACAGGTTTACTGATGAGTGAGGCCCTTGGGTCATAAATAAAAGTGCTGTTACATGTGGATCTTCACTAACATTTTCCATCTGGCAACACTCACGGCTGCATGTCTGACCGCGGGTCAGAGGTGAAAGGGAGACAGCCGTTCACTGAAGGCATTGTTTTCATTGGTCCATAATTAAAGACTCGAGAAATTGCTCATTGGCGGCCAGAGGGCTTCTTGGACGTTTGTGAATCTCTTCCTCCAGCAAAAATGAGAGTGGGAGTTAGCTGGATGGTATGTGGAAGCATTCCAGTCATGAATCTAAGTATTGTCTCTGAGGATCTCTGCACGTAGGCCCAGCTAGACAATGCAAAATAAGCCGGCAAGACAGAGCAAACTCTAAGAATGTAGGTGGTTTGGAGTGATGAGGGTTCGCAGGAAGACATTTAAATCCCTGGCAGTTGTATGGACCTTTATTCAGCATGGGTCCCTTAACATTGCAGTGACGGTGATTCATGTATTTGTGGCCAGATCAGAGGGTGTTGAGGCGGGGACCCACCGGCTAGCTGATGGGTGGACACGCGGTCTCCAGATCTCTCCGACTGTCCCCCAATTCTTGTGGCCGATGAGTCCCATTGTTTTCATTCATGGCTTAGGGCTTAGTCTAAGAGACGGAAGGGTCCTCTTCAGGTCATCTTCTTAGCACCAGAGCTCTCACCAACTGTCTCTTACACTGTCTTCCTCTACAAATGTGTCATAACCTGAGTCTGCTGTTTACAGAAAATAATAACCTGACTTCAATGTGGAAAAACATTTGTTACAAACTATATATACACGTAGGTAACTCAGCCATTGAATCCAGGTTGACTCAACAGGGTTTTATGTTAAAATCTCTTAGTTCTCCTCAACATATAACATCATTTCCTAATTCTGCTCCATATAGAAATTCTATTGTATTCCTGCAACCCAGTTTCCAGTCATAATCCCCTAAAACTAAATGAGATAACTTGCCTTGGGCATTACTCAGATTATTAACACAAATTATTTCCCTAAGCCCTTTCTAATAGGGGACAGTGTATTCACTTGCTGCTCTCTGCTCTTGCTTCTTCCCAATTTTCTTTCGGGGAATCCCCATCAGGTCAATCATCTCTCCTTCTGATTCTCCTTTTCTAATTTACCTTCTGATCCTCACCCTTTAGTGTATCCCAGCAGCTCTTCCCAAATGCCACCTGCTTCCCCTATACAACCCAATTTATATACCTCTCAATCTGGAGCTTAAAAAAATCAAGGCTAAGTCATTACAAAAATTAACATCTCTACAGACAAATTAGTAGCCATATTAAAAAATGATTCTTGGAGAATAGCAGTTACAACAAAACTTATTTCCCATTGCTGGTAAAATCAATGGGCCTGTGACAAAGCGAAGGATATAGCTGTTGAGGATGGGACCAATGAAAAGGATAATCGTTACCATTTGCTGAGCTTTCACTAAGTGCCAGCCACAGTTCTGAGCCCTTTATACGAAACAAGTCATTTAATTTCACAACAACTAAATGGAGTCACAATTATCATCCTCATTTTCAGATAGGGAAAATATGTTTCTTATGCTTCACCAAACTAGAAAGTGGTAGAGTGATTTAAACTCCGGACTGCAGGAATTTAGAAGCAAAAAAAAATAAAAAATAAAAATAAAAACCAAAAAGCCCTCTGCTCATAGTGAAAATGCCTGTTTCCGATTTTGAGTTATGTCACCAGAAATATTTGATTTGTTAGTTTGGCAGTAAAAATCTACAAGAGCTGTACTTTGTAGAATGTGGGAAAATGACAAATGATTACAGATACCCTTTCACTGGCATGAGGGGAATCAGACCAGGAGACCCCAGAACCATGAGGAGTTGTGCTTTACCCAAAACTGAACACAGCTTTCCTCCGCTTATCTGCACCCAAATCTTTTGGTGCATCAAGTCCTGGGTAAAAGAACACCTTCATAGACCTGGGAAAAGTCCCTTGTGGATAGCACAGGGAACTATACTCAGTATTTTGTAATAACCTACAAGAGAAAAAAATCTAAAAAAGAATATATATATATATGAATTGTCATGCTGTATACCTGAAACGAATTATATTATTAGTATATAATAATATAATTATTATTATATTATAAATCAACTATGCTTCAATTTTTTTTAATGGTTTAGAAAAAAGAGTCCCTTGTCTTTTTTGTATATGATTTCCCTGTCTCAAAACAGAGGTGACCACTACCCACAACCTAACCAGAATAACCAGATGGGAGCTTTGAGGTCAGATACCTTAGTGAGGTGACCTTCTTCATTTTTTTTTTTTTTTTTTTTGTCATGTGCCTTGCAGGAGATTATATTTAGTTCCCCAACCAAGGATCGAACCCAGGCCCACAACAGTGAAAACTCTGCATCCTAACCACTGGACCACCAGGGAAGTCCAGAGGTGAACTTCTTAGTTGATACAATACATGAGAAGGGACTTCTTTGCTTTAATACAGGATATCTGTGCCCCTGAAGCCCCCAGTACCTACTAAGAGCCCAGTATGGGTTTATCAAATAAACAAATGCCTCTTCCTAGTTTATGCCAAGGAAAATGCTGTACTTGTCCAGGCTGGAATATTCCATATTTGGTGAGCACTTTTAGAGTGGGTGGTAAGTGGGGGTCTTCAGACGCTCTGTGAACCCCCTGAAATTATATGCAAAATTTTGTATCTACATGGGGGAATTTTGGCGAGGGTCTTTAGCATTCATCAAATTTTTAAGAAGGTTCTTGAACCAAATTATTGAAGAATCACTGCTTCATGGTTTGCAGAGCAGTTATGCTTCATTATTTTGTTTGATCTATACAACAATGCCATGAGAAAGACATTACAATGATCCTTAATTTACAGAAGAAAATGTGAAATTGAGAAAGATGACACAAGTATTAAATTTAAAAACCTGGTGTTCTGGCTCCAGACTTGTGTTCTTCCCATTTGCAGTGTGTGTATGTGTGTGTGTGTGTGTGTGTGTGTGTGTGTGTGTGTGTGTGTGTTTGCAGAAAAAGAAACAACAGGGAAGTGTTAAGTGGATTCTACGTGACTGATTAGAGATGGGATTCCTTCCCCCTCAAGATTCAACCGGTGGGTTCATGTCTTCCCACCCACGTATAAGCTTCAATTCTCCGGGAGCTGGCTCTGGTCAGCGCAAGTCCTCATGCCTCCATAGATTGCCCAACCCGGCAGAGACGTTTAAGAAGCAGGAAAGAAGATGCATCGCCATTCACTTTTGAGCCTTAGCTTCTTTATCTATATAATAGAGTTTACAAAACCACTTACTCTGACCTGAATACATTTCTCTCTCCTTCTAAAGGCAGCTGAAAGCATAAGTGATTTCTAGATCGATCGTCTTTCCTGGATGCTTTGTACTGCCTGACATCTGCGACTCATTTCCTCATCTGAAAACAGAGGGCTTTAAGACCAGATTATTTCATGGGTGGCTTTTAGCTCTAAAGAGCTCTGTCTATAATACTGTTGTGGAAGAAGTAAGATGGGGGAAGGGAAATTATAAAAGCACAAAAACAGCCGCTCTGTTGGCGTTCCTGGAGTCATGACTTTCCACTGGTGTTTGGGTTCATCCATTTTTTTGCTCACTGCACCCTGAGTGCCGACATCACTGCAATCTTCCATCTCTTTGGGAAACCCGTTAGTCATATTCAGGTGCTTCCAGCACAGGTGCTGGTGGAGGGAGCCAAGGGCGAAGAGGCTTTGCGCCTGTGCGTTTCCCCCACCATCCTTCAGGGAGAACCAGAGGTTATTAAACACTGACGCTCCCTGGAAGCCATTGCCAGAGACTGTTTTTTCCTATTGACAAAAGGCAAACCAGAACTGTGCTGGCTCGTTCCTCTGGGGCACCGGAGGGAGTTGGCCTGATGACTTGTGTAGGCCTTTCAACTCTCAGAACCGGTGATTCTGCAACTCCTCTTGATTATATCACCGGGGGATTAGCACGTTATCACTCAGCAAGGATAAATTAAGGTTTGGAAGACAGAGTCTGACTCATGAAAAGTTAGGGGGGGGTGGGTAGAGCCCAAGTCAGAGCAAGTGGGCCTTATTTCCTGCGCTTTGGGGTCAGAACTATCCTGTTGCACAACTGGGGGCGGCGCCCATTCTGTTCTATTTTCTGTTAAAGGCATCCTTGGAGCACAGTTTTAATACAGTGTGGTAGGAGTACTGCCCCCTAGAATTGAGCGGTGCTACTGCCCTGCCTGTGATGCCTCAAGTGCCTTCATTTCAACACACAAAAAGTTCACATCATCTGGAGGTTGGAGTCTGAAGGTTGGGGGAGTACTTTCATCATAGTGCTCTTATGAAACCCGGCAAAATCCCCTATCAGCATGCATAGGCAGGGACATAAATGGGATTGATAAGAAAGAGGCTAGGTTGGGGTTGGGGGCGATGAGTAACTTCTAAATCCGGACAGCTAACCAAGTTTACCACCAGAGACAGAAAAATGTACAAAAGACCATTTTACCCTACATTCTTTGACATATATATATATATATATATATATATATATATATATATATATATATAATTTTTTTTTTTTTTTTGGTAAGACTCTTAGATGTTGGAATTATTTTAGTCAGTTGTATCAAGTAGGGAGGTTGTAACTGGTTCCGAAGTTAATGGGTTTCTTTGTCCCTGTGACCAGTTTACAATATAATAAGTACTGTTTCCTGGCCGCCAACCAATGGCCAAGTGCTTCCCAAACATTGCTTCACTGAAGCCTCCCAGTAACCCTCTGAGGTAGGTGTTATTATTTCTATTTTATAAAAAGAAAATTGGATTTCCACTACGTTCATAACTTGCTCAGGGTCACACAACTTAAATAGCAATGTTGGTGGCCAAATCAGATCTGTCTGATTCCAAAGTTGTGCCAGTTACCAGAACACCAAACTGCTTCCTATTTAGACATTATGTTTTCTAGAGCAAATATAGCCATAACTGTTCCTTTACTTGCAGTAGCAGTAGTAACAGTAATAATAGCAACATATGTGGAGCTTAGTATGTGCCAGGAACTGTCCTAATAATTTAGGACTTTATAATTTATTAAATAACTAATCCCTTGTAAAAGTTTACAATGTAGAGTCAAGCCCCATTTATGGATGAGGAAGACATGGAGAGGTTGAGAAACTGGCCCAAAGTCACCCAGCACGCTGGTAAGGGGCGGAGCTGGGAATCAAAGCCAGAAGATTGGGCTCCAGAGCCTGTGCAGGCCACTGGAGACTAGAGTAGGTTGTCAAAGAGATAAGTCACTCAGTGACTTATCAGAAAACCCACTGTCCTATTCAGACTGGTCCGGGCTTGCATTAGACAGAGTTTGTGAAGAGTTGACACTCTAGGAGAGAAGAGTGCTAGTGAGTCAATGAGAGAAACCTCTAAGTCCTTGGTTTCCATTGCCTGCTTGGCCAGCGTACCCAGTTTCAGGCAAGGTCATAAATCCCAGGGCAGCTATGTTCTCCTGTCTTTCCTTGGGGTTGCCTGTGGGGTGCTGGCTGAGGGGCACAGGAGGAGAAGTTGGGCTTGCAGAGTGATATATCCTGCATCCAAAGAGAAGGTAGTTTTAATTTTCCCATTTCTCTTGTCACTTAGTTATTGCTCTCCTTTTTCAGAAAAGTGAAATTAATTCTTTAGAATTCTTAGGAACCAGAAGGTTTTGAATCTGTGATGCTTCTGTATCTGCTGAGATCACTGGGAAGTGAGGCTTCTTTTTGCACATGAAGTCATATTTTAGCCCAAACCAAAAAAAAAAAAAAAAGACTTGAGAGTCTGTGGGGATCAGAGCTGGGTATTGTGTTACAGAAATTTTCCATTTCAGACACAAACTACATACAGCGGTATGTGGGCCAAAAAAGGCAGAGAGAAACCCCAGGAGGGCCTGAAGAAATAATACCTCCTCCTTTAATCCTGAGAGGAGTGTGGCCAGGTTCTCAGGGAATGCTGTCCAGAGGGTATGGATCAGATCACACTTAGACGTCTGGGATTAGAATGATGATGATGGTAGCAGCATCACGGGGCATAACTTCAGAGAGCTCCCTAAAATGCCCTTGGGCAAGAGAGGTAATTTCTCAGTGACTCAGTTTCCAGTATCGGAAGATGAGATAAACACCTCAGAATTTGTTGAGAGTAGTAAAAATGGTATGAATGATGATACGATAATGTTAGTTATAATATTATTAAACGATACTTAGCATTTATTGAAGCCTTATTATGCATGAGCCACTGTGTTAAAGCTTTCTAAGCATTATCTCATTTAATTCTCACCACTCGATGAGATCAGTGGTATTATTTTTCCAGTTTTGTATCCAAGGAAACTACAGTTTAGAAAAGCTAAAGGACTGACTTGAACAAGCTCATAACCTTAAGTGATGGAGTTGGGTCTCAAATTTAAGTCTAGTCTGGCACCAGTGAACTGATACCTTATCCTGCCTCCCCAAGGACAGGACAGCCTTGGCCCACACTGCTCTGGTCCTGAGCTGAATCTGGTGAGCGGGATAGGGGACATCACTTGATTGACAGTGTGTTCCGTTGACCCCCTCATCCTATTGTTTAGCAGTGCCCCTTTCAGGTTAACATGAAAGCACCTATTTTTAAGAAATGTTGGGATGGCTTTCCAGGTAAGGAAACTGGTCTTGGTCCCTTGGGCTCAATTCTGAAACGGGTATTGCCTGCGGCCGTGGTTCTTATAGCTCCGTATCCTCAACTAGCAGTGCCAGCATCACCAGGAAACTTGCAAGAAAGGTAAATTCTCTGCCCCTGCCCAGATCTGCTGAAATCAGAAACTATGAGGGTGGGGCTCAGCGATCCGTATTTTAACAAGCCGGCAAGCTGATTCTGACACAGCTAAAGTTTGAGAGCCACTGGCCTCTGGGGTAGATAAAGGAGAGAGTTAAATCAGGAATAGAGGTCTATGATTCTTAACAGCTGCTAGTGACTCACTCTCCCCAGTCATTCCCTTCTGGGTTTCTGTCCTTTTTAGGATGAAGGATTTGCTCGCATCCCATCGTGTATGATAAATTTCATCAACAGTGTCCATTCCTTTCTGAATCGATGTGCATGAGGAGGCTTTGAGCTTCATCCCCTCCCATGTGTATGCACAGCCCCTTCCGTTTCTGGCACCACTTGCTCATTTTCCAGTCTGGATGATTAGCTTCAAGTTATCGTTATGCCAGAGGAGCAAAATAAGGTTTAATAAAACCGTGGTTCCAGGTTGAATTGAACAATTGCAGAATTGGGGCTGGGTCTCCAAATGTGCTTGGTTTTGAGGGTTCCGAATAGCGCTGCTATGTACCAGCAAGTGACGCCCTGTCCCCCCTCTCCTCCCCACCCCACCTAAAATTCGTGACAGAGGGTGAAGCAACTAAAGCTGAAAATGGGGAAAATCACTGCTTCAGTTGTTAGTGTAAGCTCTGACTCAGACTTTGTCTGCCTCCCAGGCTCACGGGTCCCACGTGGCTCTCAGTGGGAAAACGAAAACTGAACGCAGATCGCAGAAGCAAGAAAATGGGAAAGGTTTTCTTCGCTCTAGTTCTTTCTCCAGAGACTGGTGTAAAATGGGTCTCCAGTCCAACACAAATCCCCCTTTTAAACATAACTTTCAATAAAGATTACTCCGAGTTTGCTAGTTTGTTACAGAAGCCTTTCTTGTTATCTGAGATGCTACTTTTCCTAATTGAAAAATAGTGGGAAATTTTATTCAGCTTTGCCAGAAAATGGAAACAGTGGTTGTTGATGTGACCTGTATTTAGCATCCTTGGGGTAGAAGGACATTTTCTTTTATCTCAACAAAGATTTACTAACATTAAGTTCTGGTTGGAGGGGTCTCTGGAGTCCATCTTACATCTCCAAATAAGGTAAAATAAGAATTTAAAAAATGTGAACATGGTTTCTGTTTCCAGAAACTGTTTTTGAGTTTCGAGAGAGTTTTGCTCAGCACTTTGTGTTGCTATCTGGCCTTATTTTAATTCACTGCAGACCTACTGAAGAATTTAAGTCATGGGCATGAGTTAGCAACACACAAATGAAGGCAAGATGTGTTATGGGTATTAAACCCTGACCTAGTGCAAGTGGAGACTCTGCCTAGCAATGCCTTTCCTGAGATGCGTTTACAGGAATGTCATGGCTGCAGAATAAATTCAATAAGGGAGAATGACAAAACTGGGACTTCCTCTGCCCTTGCCTGTTTGACAGATACACCAAGTTCTCTGCCCCTAAAGATCCTTGTGTTACAAATTGCACGTTGTTGCTCTTGTGAACCAACAATAAGTATTTTATCTCAACATAAAATTTTGATTAACAATTTTGGAGAGAGATAAATCCAAGTCCAGTATCTGACTTTATTTCTTACTATCTGTGTGCCCTTGGACAAGTAAGTTAACCTCTTAGAGACTACTTTCCTTCTCTATAAATTAGGGATAAAATAATCACCACATAGAGTTGCTATGAAGACTGGTTTGGATAATGTTTAATGTTGGCATTTAGTAGCTGTTATTATTATTATTATTATTTTTTGCCATCTTAAACTCAGTTGGTTCAAACAGTAAACTTACATGTTAAAATAAGTATTCCCTGCTGCCGATATATATACTCATATATGAGACAAATATATAATAAATAGATATGTAAAATTACATTTTAACTCCAATCAGCTCTGAAAAGCCGTTAAGTTTTCCCTTTTCTTTCTTCCTTGAACTTCACTGTGAACTCTGCAGACTTACTCCTGGCATCATGAGTGACGCTTACAACCTAAAGATGCCCCGGGCAGGCCCCACATTGATAAGACCCATTGGCAAAGTACAGGTTGTTGCATCTGTCTCACCGGTGTCTAGTAGATTACAAAACCATTTTCATGGTTTCATCATGATTGTTTACTCACCCATCCTATGGATTCAATCCTTTGAAAAATGTCAAGCCATGGATTATTCAAGCTATACCCACAGTAAAAAATGCATTTGGAATATATTGTTAGAAAAGAATTTAATGACAATTTGATGTTTCTAGTAAACTCTGATTCTGGTATTTAAAATATATATACTCATAAAGTCAAGAAATAAACTATTAATGTCATAACATTATCTCTTTGTTTTGTAAATCAACTTCTTATTAATGTGCCTCCCAAATTCAATATTAAAAAAGTGGGGATTCTGTGGGAAAAGAGGATAGTAGAATTTTAGAATGTGTTAGGATATGAGTATAGGCATTTCTTTGGTAAAAAAATGCACATACATATCTATGCAATAAACTTTAGAAACTCCCACCGACTAGAGGAATGCAGAGAGAACCAGGGCATGAAGGCGGTGAGGGTGGGAGCTGGTGGAGAAGCATTAGGTCATCCATTCCTCCCTGCCACAGTGAGATTATCCCCCATACGGTGGTTTATGTTTCTGTGGTTTGCTGAGGGCTTGAGTTAGTTTTAAGTAATTTTCTTCAAGGTCCTCTAAGCCAGTTTAAAATTATTTTGTGAACAATTCATTCTATCACATGCTTTAGCAAAATCTACCACAATCTAATAAGCATCTGGATATGTTCTCTGAGATGCAGCTCAGAGTCTCCTTTCCTTAAATTTCAACTTTCTACCTCGTTGCAGCAAAATCTCTTTACCTCCTTGGTGTTTAAATGTTTCCCGGGCACTGAATGTTTCGACCCAGTCTTGCTACACAATCCACAAGAGACTCTTTAAGAGTCACGGTCTGTGTCTCCCACCAGAGGTTTTACAAAAT
This sequence comes from Balaenoptera physalus, assembly GCF_965194825.1. Classification (NCBI taxonomy): domain Eukaryota; kingdom Metazoa; phylum Chordata; class Mammalia; order Artiodactyla; family Balaenopteridae; genus Balaenoptera; species Balaenoptera physalus. The sequence continues at coordinate 87,905,877 of NC_138891.1, forward strand.
GAATTGAACATAGGGTGGTAACAAATAGGTCATGAAATGCTTGAGGGTTACAGCTTGCTTTGTTCCTTGCTTCATTTTTAATTCAGTCAATACAAAGTATTTCTTGAGGGTCTATTATGTGAAAAACACTGGGCCAGAGCTCTTTGGCCCTGGACCTTGCGCAAGTTTTCTCTTCTTGTGTAATCCCAAGGGGATTACTATTTGTTTTACACACACAAGCACACACACACACACACACACACTCACATATACATCTGTGTCTCCATCTGCTTTTTTTTTTTTTCTTACGTTTGGTATTTGTTTAATGTTTCACTTTCTGAGATCACAAGGTTGACTTTTAGAACAGTTTTTCCCAAACTTCCCAGTTGAAAATAATCACCTGAGGCATTTTTAAAAAACAAATAAACAAACAAAAATACAAACAAACAGTTCTTGGGCCCTCTGAGCCAGTTTAAAATTATTTACATATATGTAAAAGAGGGCTCATATATTCCCTTGCATATCTGATTCAATAGGCTTGAGGGAAAGACCAGGAATTTCATTTTTAGGGGGTTTCTCATATGATCCTTTTCAACAGATAAGTCTAGGAAGCACTGGAATAGGAGGTGATCTCCCAGGTCTCTTCCAACTTTAACAGATTACTCTTCAGACAATCCTGATGGCTTTTCTCAGAGGTCTTGGTTGATAATTCCATCAACTCTCTTCTTTAACCTCTGGCCCTTCTTTAACCTGTTCAGCAGTTCCTCATGCACTAACTTCTTCAATGCCTCAAACTTTCACTTAAATCTTTAATTATATACATTTTTTATAATTTATTTATTATTTATTTTATTTTTGGCTGCATTGGGTCTTTGTTGCTGCACGCGGACTTTCTCTAGTTGCAGCAAGCAGGGGCTACTCTTCGTTGTGTTACGTGGGCTTCTCATTGCGGTGGCTTCTCTTGTTGAAGAGCACGGGCTCTAGGCACGCAGGCTTCAGTAGTTGTGGCACGTGGGCTCAGTAGTTATGGCTCGCGGGCTCTAGAGTGCAGGCTCAGTAGTTGTGGTGCACAGGCTTAGTTGCTCCACGGCATATGGAATCTTCCCAGACCAGGGATTGAACCCATGTCCCGTGCATTGGCAGGCAGATTCTTAACCACTGTGCCACTAAGGAAGTCTCTTTAATTATATTTTAATGTTTCAAAAATTTTCATGCCTACTGAGACTATGGTGGATTCCTTAAGAGGAGGGACTACATTTTATATACTTCTGTTGATTCTTCATTTGTATTCACACAATACTTTGCACTCAGAGGAATGAGGTTTTGTTTCTAATTTAATTTTCCCTTTAAATATTAATATCTCACTGCATTGGTAAAGAATATATCTTTTCATTCCATATACCAAGAAGCATACGATTCGGGAACCCTAGTTTTAGTCTATCTGGTGCAGCTGTTAGGTACTCATATAACCCCCTAATCCTTTATAAAAACTTAATCGGACAGCTGCCTTGATAATATGCAGTTTCAATAACAGCCTCTGTTGAGGAATATAATATCCCATTGTAGTAAGTCTCACAGATTAATGATGTTTCTCTGCAAAAAAAGAAAAAGTCTAATGGACAGGCTTTCTCTGAACTGGGAATCAAGCTACAAGCTGAAAAAACATCACCTTTAATTTCTACTGTGAGATGGAAGTGTATTCTTTGGTTTAGCAACTATTGGTATCTTTGTTATATTAATGGCTTAATTAGACTGTTTCAGGGTGGTAGAACAGCTCTTTAAAGGACTTTCAACAAGGACTCTATTGTTAAAGCAAAACAGCTCTTTCATTTGAGCCATTAAAATCATAGGGGGAAAAATGAAAAATACCCCAGCGGCATATTTTTTAGTTCAGCTGTGACTTCTCCAGCACATCGCCAAAAATCCTCTGCAAGGCAGTTCTTGTTTATACAGCAGTTTGATCTGGATCCTTGTAAAATTAACATAGGTTGACAAATTAAATTTAACACCACCACCCTCCAGGATGTTGTAAATGTAAAGGAGACTAAACTAAACATTGGGAATGTTATTGTAATAGGGCAGTGTGAAGTCAGACCCAATAAAACATAAAAATCTTGCTTAAGAATATAATTTAGTACAAAGAGTATCAACAGTTGACATTAATTATTTTTTATACTTACTGACATCATCTTTCATACATCACTAAATCAGATGTGTTTGTTTCCCCACAGATTGTTTTTTACTAGAATTTACCAGTGACATCTGTTGGGTTCTTAAGTTAAGCAGTTCAGTGTATTTGTACTATCACAGTTTAAAATCTTCAAGAATTCATAAAATAAGCATCTTACACTGTTTGTGGTTGATTGCATTAGACCATTCAGCCTCTCTGAATTTATCCTCAGAATGGATTTTTTAAAATGAAAGAAACTCACAGGTAATCTGCAACTTAAGTTCCAATAGAATTTAACAGGGAAGACTCCTCAGCCTTGTCCAGGTTTATTTAGAAGTACAAATAAATAGACACTAAAATTTTAAATGAGAAACTTATGTTTAAAGTCTGACTTTGAAAGAAGTAGAAAGTACATATTATGTAAATATAATTAATCCAACACAAATATCCTGATTTGCAAACTGCTCAGTTTAATGAGAGCAATGAGGTAACAATAAAGAGGAGCATGGAAGGCTGCTCTGGTAGAGCCACAGAAGGTCACCAAGTGAACTGGACTTTCCTGATGTTTGCCTGCCCTGCTTCCTATGTCAAGGAATTTCTGTAAGGAGACCCAGGTCCCAGGGGCCAGAGGTTTCCTTCTCTAGATCACAGGCAGCTCAGGCTATCAGCTACATCTGCCTAAGACTTTGAGTCTTCACTGAGGCATGCAAATGTCCAGGGCCTTTAGAGATTATGTTCGGTGCCTCTGATGGAAGGTAGAGTCCAGGTGCGGCTGGTGGAACTGTAGCGGGCTTGTGTGGTGACAACACCAGTGTTAGCATATTGAATAGACTGTCCTGAGGTGCCATCTTGGCTCTATTTTGCCCCCTCTGCTTCCTCCCTGTGCTTCTCTCCAGCCTTCCTAGCCATTCTGTGAACTATCTGACATACTTCCAATAAATTCCTTTTCTGCTTAGAGCTTCAAAGTTACTGTCTGTTTGTGGCACCAAGAACCCTGACTATAGGACCAGAAGCTCCAGTGTGTCCATGTGCCCGTAGGTGATCAGGCTCCGGAGGCTGTGAATCTCACAAGAAACCGAGATTAGTGTGACTAGTATTATTTAGATAAAGTTTTCCTCACTCCAAATGAGATTTGAGATTACACAGAAAGATGCAATCTAAGAAGATTAAAAAAGTAGAGGGAAAGAGGAGGAAGTAAAAATAAAGATATCGGCATGTAAGTCATATTGCTAAATGCATTACTTTATAAGGAGAAATGGAACTTGTGGGCAAATGAGAACACTCAGTTCAACTGGTCCTCACATTCTCTTCCCTGCTGGAGGGGTTACCTGGGGACCCAAAAGAGTCAGAAGCTTCCGTGGGGAGGGCGATGGATATGGAATCTAAGCAATGGAAACTCAGCCACCTTCAGGGGTGGGTCACCAAATAATGGTCCCTAGGCTCCTCTGCCCTGGCATTGCTGTGGCTGATGAGTTCTTGCTTTTGGCTCTGCAGTGTTCTTTCAGTCTTTTCTTTTAAAATCTAAGTATATTTGGAAGAGATAATACATTAAGTCATTTACTTTAGCAAAATGTCAGTCATTCATGCGCTATCATCACAATCCTGCCGTATTCATATATTATATTTTTTAAAAAATTTTTTATATGTAAATACCTACAATACCTTTGTTCTAAATAACATACATGAATGTAACAGCTTGCTATACTCCAGCTCTTTAATATTCATGGAAATAAACTCATAGTAGTAAAATGATTAAACATCACTGTCTTACATGATGCAGAAAGTTTATCAAGTGAACTAGGGTTTTGCCCTTGTTTTAAAAATTGTGCATAGAAGTTAACATTTCAGAGTCCTTACCAGAAAGTGTCCAGATTTATAGTTTGGTTAGGTATAGAATTCCGGGTTGAAATCATGTCTTCTCAGAACTTTGAAGGCGTTTCTCCAACATCTTCGAATGTCATACAGTGATTTTTTTTTTTTTTTTTTGTAAAAATGCAAAGGAGTTTTAAATATTTATTAATTTTTTTATTGAATTTTATTTTATTTATTTTTATACAGCAGGTTCTTATTAGTCATCCATTTTATACACATCAGTGTATACACGTCAATCCCAATCTCCCAATTCATCACACCACCACCACCACCCCCCCGCTGCTTTCCCCGCTTGGTGTCCACACATTTGTTCTCTACATCTGTGTCTCAATTTCTGCCCGCGCATAGCAACGAAGACCCAACGCAGCCAAAAATAAATAAATAAATAAATAAAATTTATTAAAAAAAAAAAGTGGTTGCAACAATTCACACTTCCACCATTGCAGTGTGTGAATGTGCCTGTCTCCCACGCTCTCTGACAGCCGGTGTTACCCAATTTTTGCCAATCTTATAAAATGGAAATGTTATCTCACTGTTTAAATTTACTTTTATTTCTTTTTTGGTGTGGCTAAACAGCTCTTCATATGATTATAGGTCATTTGCCTTTCTTCTTTTGTGAATTGCCAATTCATTTTCTGCCCAACTTTCAACTGGAGTATTCCCTAGAGCAGGTATGGATCTGCAAATACTCTTTAAGGATAGTCACATTTTGCCTGTTATTTATGTTGCAAATATACTTCCCTGGGTCACTGTTTCTATTTTTACCTTTGCATATAATATTTGTAAAAGAAGTTTTAAGTATTTATGTAATCAAATCTACTCTAATTAGCTTTTACTTACATTCTTTATTTCAGTGGATGAAAGAATGAAACCAACATGAAAGCTGGTCCATCAGAAGTTTGATTTATAATCTGAGTTTCTAAAAGAATCCGACAACTCAACAATCTCTTGGCCCAACTTCAGGAAACAGGCCAATTGTTTAAGGTGGTAAAAGTTTTCACTTACATACTAAATATTTACCTAAGCCAACTTAAGAAGGATTTCCAACCAGGCTAGGGTGAAAGCTACTAAGCTTGCCCTTCCGGCTTGTATCCTGCTTAAAATGTGTGGTATTCAAGACGGAGTTGGATTTGGATGTTAATGGAGGCTGTTGGGCTGGGTGCCAGGTGGGTCATCCCTATTCTTTAACCCTGAGCTTCCTAAATGGTGCCTGCTTGCTGAAGTCAGAACCCTCACTGCCATTTCTACAGTGCTTGGCTCTTTGTTCTTCCTAAAAGTTGCTCCCAGGATAAATGAAGTTCAAATCATAACTGAGTAGAGCTCAGATTTATAACACTACTGTTCACCAGGCAAAAGTCCCCAGGGTTTGCGAGAGCACGTGGGGCCTGGACCGCACAGAATGATTCTAAGTTAAGGCTCCAGGTTCAAGAGCTGAGAATTAGGTACAGGCTCTGATTCAGGGTAAAGTTCGAGTTCTTATCTTTTAATTAGAAGGCTCCCTCTGGACCCTCTTACCTTCCTTCTCTGTGCAATCAAAACTTGCTCAGCCATGCCTACTACAACTGTCTCCGCTCCTGTACTTTCCCTTCTTTAAGATATTCAGACAAATTCCGGAAAGGAGGCAGCTTTCTCTTCAAAGTCTGAATTCTTAAAAAAGAAGGATGCAAATTCTAATTCCTTTTCTTTAAAACACCACTTGGACCTCAACTCCTCTGAAAGTCTTCCTGAGCAGCTATCTAGAACTTTTCTGTGCTGTGTTCAGTTGCCACTGTCCTTACAGCTTCACACCATGCTGCCTTGGCTCCTTCACTAGTTCATCTGCTCTACGAGATGCTGGTCTTCTCTTGGCAGAACTGTGAGCTACTCATCTCTGTATCTGTAGTGCTTAGCACAGTGTCAAGTGTACATTAGGCACTCCATAAATGTCTTTTTATTGGATCTATGGTAGAACAATGGAAAATATTTGATTCCAACATGCCATTATGACCTTGGCTTGGGTCAAGCGGGAACTCATAGCTTCTGAGATAAGTGCATGTGAAAATAGTAGTATCCCAGTTGGAGGTTTATCAGATAGTGGTTTAAAGGAGAAATATTGTGACCCTCCTCTCTGGAGAACAGCCAAAGATTACGACATAATCAGAGTGCCTGTCTGTAGAAGAAAAAAATATGTCTGGAGAGTGGGTTAAGCATACATGTAGCCAAATAACGCTCAGGCCACTGTATCAATCTATCAGTTTACTTGAATTTCATTAGTTAATCTTACTTATAAGATCATGTAAAATAAGATGGTAATGGGATATAAACTTTAGCATGCCAAGAGTTACTTGAAGACATCTGAACTCCAGTATTATTAACTGACCCTGACATTCATTTAGATATCTCAAAAAAGTTTTTACATGACAAAAGTTCTTGTAGTTTGCCTTTTCTAAAAATGATCAAAATGTGTTGTAGCAATTTTAAAGAAGGGGGTGTGCTATCAATGGAAGTCTTTAAGGCCCATGATTTGGACAGACATTTGCTAATTAATTCCAGGAATTAAGCAAGTATCTAGATTTTGTGGAACCCACACCCAGAAATAGACCAGACAAAAGATTTGTCTTTTCACAAAATTGATCTAATGCCTTTCTCATATTAAAATTCTTTCCATACATTGTACACACACACACACACACACACACAAAACGTGAAAATTATTTTTGTTCCACTGCAATTACAGTAAAACACTTGGTGCCTACAAATGCCTGAAGATTTATGGCATGAAAGTCTCCTCTGTTCAAAATGTTGCCTTTTCCCTTTCAGGTAATGCACAGTGAAAAACAGGATTATCAGGAACAGTTCCTGCATCTTCTGGAAAGTCTCTGCTGGCTACGCCCTTCCTTACCTTCACTGTCTAGCAGACTCTCAGGCACAGATGGGATACTCATGGGGTAGAATGAGGACTAGAGGTAAGTGTATATGTGGCCACATGGCTTTTTGAAAGTAGGAAAACAGAGTTCCATAGTGCCTCATGCTCTGAAACACTTTTCCTCCTGCTAGAAAACTGGCAGGGCTAGAGAATCTAGTTCAGTATTAGGAATTCAGTTCAATTCAAGAAGCAAGGTGTGCTCACTGACCCTGTAAAAAAAAGCTATGAAGGCGCCAACTGGTGTTTGGCCACTTGGTCATTAACATTAGAGAATATATGAAATTGTCCCATATTTCAGCACCTTGCCTGTTTTGTTATTATTTTTTTAACTTGATGGGAGTACATTGAGGTCTACATTGAGCCAAAATTTGACACTGATAATGATTGTTGGAACCATAGGCCATTTTGGTTCTCTGGCCTCACTAAAAGGTAGTTCATGGTTGAATCATAAGTCTATTCTCTTCCTAACCTGCCTTAGCTGAAGGTATGTGGTGGGCAACCCAAGGGTGACTTTCCATGGTTTGTTTTGTGGCTTCTAGAAAGTAAGTGTAGCCAGTATGTAGACTATCAGGTAAGCATTATTTATTGTGTTACACACCCCTCTCCCCAAAAGACTACCTAAGAAGTCAATTAGATATTAGAATAGAATCAAAACTGAGAAATGTGAAAACTCAGTAAGATTTTTGCTGAGAACAATAGAAAGTCACTTGAAGATGCTGTCAGGAAATTGGTCTATTCTGACTGAATTCAAGTCATTCCCTCATCACCTGGAAAATTGCCAGATAACCCTTAGTGATTATAATTAATGTTGTCTTTCCCTCTCTCATCTTTAAAAAGGAACAAAAATGGGCAGCAAGATGATGCAGTCTCTGACTGCTACTGAAACATCAGACCACTGATGCCCAATTTCTTTGAGTGCTTTTCTTGTTGGACCAGAGGTTCTTTGCCATTACCTATGAGAGTGGTTCTTCAGGGCCTTAGAGCTCCCTGGGCATGGTCTGTGGCGACAAAGTGAACTGGTGTGTGCCAGGATGCTACACATTTTCTTTATGAGAACTTCCCGTCATGCCTTGGTGCTTGGTGCAATTAGCAGTTTCCTTTGAACAGTACTGCCCTGGGCAGCTTTCTCTCATACAATGTCACAGTGAGCAACATTATTCTTTCCTTTTTATAGGAAAAGGAGAGCAGAGTAAAATAACCTGAGGTTAAAAATAAAAAATATCAGTGCTCGGAATGGAACGTCATAATTCTGTCAGTCATCCTGATGATCATTCATCTCTGCAGAATATAAGAGCGAAGTGAGAGCCTCTCTAAAGAAAACTGCCCTTTCAGTTTGGGGCCTCGGGGAAGATCTTTGATGCATTCTTCTTCCTCGTTATGCCTTCTCTTCATTGCAAATAGCCTTTCATGAAGCTTACAAGAAGGGACATGAGCACAGGCACTCAGTCAGCAACGGGTGAGCAACCCTGGGCAGGCAGCTGAGGTGGGGTAGGGAGGGGCAGGAGGTCAGAGATGCACCATTCCCTCCGCACCACAGTGAATACTTCTAGTTTGCTAGTCATCCCTGGAAATTCCAAAGTCTTTTTTTTTTTTTTTAATAAATCACTTTTTTTCTACTCAATTTACAGTCAATTACTAATTTATTATCACCAAGGAATATTTATTGAGAACTCGTAATCATCAGAGTACTCTACAAATAATTAGAAGTGTATTTATACACACAAAGAGACCCAAACAGGGGACTTTAAGGAGGCTGTGGTTTGGCTCACTTGAGAAGTTTAAGACCTCTAAGATTATTTAATCCTGTTTCAAAAATAGCACCTACCATGTTTCTGGGAAGGAGTGGGTGACTATTGCAGAAGTGAAGATGACCTGTTAACAAATGTTTGTGGTTCTTCACAGGAAGGATGCAGATGGTAAAGAGTTGAAACTGAGTCACCAGCAAGAACTTTAGAAATCGGCACCAAGGCGCAGAGCAAGACACTGGTGGGGTCAGGATCGGGATGTCTACATTGGGCTACGTTTTATGTTCTATTTGTTGGATTGCAAGTTACCAACACAACTACATTCTATAATAATACCTCTTCTCAGGGGCACTTCCATTTTCCAAAGAGAAACAAAAAGAGATGAATTTTGGTAGAGAACAGTCAGGTTTGGGAAAGGTTAGCCATTGGTTCTTGCCTATATTCGGGATTCCTGTCTAGGAAGCAGAGCTCAGTGTTGTGGAATACATATGTTTGAACTTGAGGTTGCATCTCCTTTGAATTGAGATACGGGTTTTCCTTTGGTCAGAGAGAAGCCTGCTTTCTGCAACATCTCTGGTCAGCCTTTGGGTTTTCTCTCTTCTTGCTACCCGCTCACATACTAACCACAAGTTTCCAGCTGCTTACCTTGTGAAATCTAATGAGAGCACCACAGAGCAGGTCCCATGGATGACAGCCATCATTATCCAGAAATAAACAAGAGCTCCAGCTAAATGCACCATATAAGGCTTATTTTAAGAAATGAATCCTTGAAAACATCAGCCCAGCGATGATAAAAAAGAATTCTGCCTAGTTAGAGTTCTTTGCAGGAAAGGTTTTTGATATTGCTTTGGCTTTAGGGGAAAAAAAAAAAACACGCTGGACTTTATGGGGGTTACCTAAGTGCACAGTGAAACTGCAAATTCAAACTGTTTGAATCCTGTCCTCCAAATACAGAGGTCTTATGTGAAAACAATCTCATTTTCCTTTTGCTTTCTGGGAAGCCCTCCAAGGCATGGTGAATTGCCAGCTTTTGTGACCTTTAGTTTCTTAGCTCCTCCCAAGGGAAACTTGACCTTGGAACTGTAGAAAGGAGGGAAATAATTTTCAAGCTGGTGCAGGGCAGAGGCAGAAGTTTCGTTCTGTTTTCTCATTGCCCAAAGCTTATAGGTTCTCCGGCACCAATATCCTTAGAGCCTCTGAGGTCACAGAAATGAGGACAAAAGTTGTGATGAAGATGTGTATTAACCCCAAGGCAAGGACAGGACAACAAGACTGCCACATGGGATGGAGACTCAGGTGACCAACCAAGTGCAGTTCCCAGTAAAGCATTAGGAGTAAAAAAATTAGTCCCCACCCAGATTCACAGCTGATACAGGGCTTTCTGACTCCTCATAGCATTTTAGGACTGAAATGGAATTCATAGGGCACAAGAATTCCTCCTGTAACTTTAGTTGGCTTCTATAGGTATTGGGACTACATCTAGGATGGATTCTCAACCTCCTTATGTTTCCTACTATTTGGCAACTGCTTGACTCGTGAGACATTCATCTGGTTACAGAGTTAACCAACAGAGGACTTGTGTATATCAAGAGACACCACGGGGGCTCTGTAAGCCCTACTCACATACACTGTCCCCCAGGAATGGAATAGATTAGGGGACAGTGATTTGTTACCACTGATTTCTCCGAGCAAGAATTTCTTTGACATCTTACTTTGCTCGTGGGCACGTGGGTTTAAAAGTTTTTGCCTTTGAGGCAGATTTTATTAAGTAACAATTAGTGTCTTCATTTCCAGTACTCAATGAAAATCTAATTAGAGTAACAACATTACCATACTGACTTGATAGAATCCCAGCCCAAAGCAGCCACTATCTGAGTGGGTCTCTGTAGCCTGAGAACAGACTGTGTAGTCATTCGGCACTTTTAATTTCTGAAAATAGCTGTGTGTCCCATTCTTACCATTTTTAAGCCTTAGGAATCCAGAGAACTGTTTGTGTATTAGAAAAAAAGAGCAAAGAATTTGGAGTCCCAAACCCTCTAGGACGTGCCAGCTGAGTGATATTGAGAAGGACACACCTTGAATGAGTCTCAGGTTCCTTATTTCAAAGGCTATATCATCAGAAAATGACACTTCTCTTACAGGGCTCTTATGAAGATTAAATAAAACCATACTGGAAAGTTTTGACATACTTAGCTTTCTCAAAGACAGAAATTTGCAGAAGTAAACATCAAAAAAATCCTGGTACAATGCATAAAAAATTTGTTTGTATGTCACATTAAAATCAAACAAACTAAACAATGTTTGTGAACCAGGAGAGAAAAACAATTTTCTCTTACAGTTTCAGAAAGGGATAAATGTGCTAACCTGTGGGCAATTGTTTGTGCGTGTGTGTGTGTGTGTTTTGTGGTTACTTTCCTGGAGGAGAGGAAAACCATTGTGATATAGATTTTTATACCTGTATAGGATCAAGGATACCATGGGGGTGGTGGTGTCATAAATATATACTCTGAGGATCCAAGCAAATAATTTAGAAAGGACTCCTTAGTCTTTTACACTTAAAATACAAATAGTATAGATACTGTTGGGTGAGTATTTTTCCCGGAGTGTAGAGAACATGGGCTTTGGAGTCAGATAGGCTCCAACTCAAATTTCACCTCATCTCACTAGCTCTGTGACTTGAGCAAGTATTGTAAATTTCTTATAGGGATTAAATGAAAAAGAAATGAGGACAAAAAAGCAATAGTTCAATTCCTGGTCCTAAGAAGCACTGGATAAAGGTGAAATGTTGTTATTCGTCCTTATATTTCAGCTTCAACTTTTCTCTTTATCCTAATGTTAACAAAACATTTTTTTATCCTGTTTATCCTAAGTTAACAAAAATGATAGCATTTGAGTAGAGTTCATGCGGGGCCAGCTGTATAAAAAAGGGCACTCAGTGGACTTGGTGATGCAATCCTTGTTTGTAATGCCTTTGCTATCACACTCTTAGGTATGTATGAGGTGGGTCAGTAAAAATGAAGAAACTCTTTGTTCAAAGTTGTTTAGCCAACCACATTTCATGATGGCATTCCTTTATCTTGATCTTGTAAATGCTCAGGAATTGTGGCTGCTTTGGAATGTCTGCCAGACAGCTAGTGGAATTTTTAGGATGTATCTGAAAAATAGTGCAAGCGTCTTTCTGTCCAAATCCATTGGATTTAGATGAGTGGATATTAGCTGAGGTGAAGTGAAACAGTAATTAAATTCTTCAGTTTTCAGAGAAAGATTAAGATGGTGTCATTTTTCCCTGGAAATAGTGCAGATGTTGTATTTTAGTTGAGGCTCATGAATCTCTGGAAGGGAATGGGGCAGAGATCTAGCCTGAGAATTGCCTGGGTTTCTTTAGGAAATATTCGGGACTGGGAAGACCCCAGTGACTGCCACCACTAGAGCTGGGAACGCTTCCCTTTGTTCCTCACCCACTCCTCCCCTTTCTCCCCTCAAAGAAGGTCCAGTCTAGTCAATGCTGGCCTTTTGGTTATAGTGGTACCCAACTGGCCCAGGGCATGGCACATCCAAGGGCCAGTGGAGAACCACTGACTTTGTTAGTCAGCCTTGCTTTCCTCAGTGACATTCCCACCCATGACCCAATTTAAGCTCCTGCATGTGCTTAATTCCATGGCCACTTGGGAAAACCAGTGGGTTGGGAATGAGGCAGAAATGAGTAGAATCCTGGCTCAGCCTCTGATTGAGTGAGCTTGGGCAAATTAGTTACCTTCTGAGTTCTAACTTCCTGAAATGTAAAAGGAATAGTACTGTCTATCTAGTCTAGTCAATCTCAAGAATAATCTCCCTCCACCTAACATCCAATATGCGTGAAGAGGGAAGAAAAGCTGGGTATTCGTTCAAGGGGCCACCAGAGTTTTGGCCTCGAGCCAGATGCTGCACAGAAAGGATAGGTAAGACCTAGTGTGGGACAGACAGCCTACAGGACTGTGGGTAAATCTGGCCAATGCATTTGAATGCACTGACACCCTTCCCCCTCTTCAAAACCACCTCCATCGTTATCTCCAAGAATTCTCTGGCAACCGGCCAGATGCACACTTACCATTTTACTGAGCTTAATATCGTCACAGAAATCTATCAGTTTCTCATAATTCTTCACCACATTCCTGGGAATTAACCCCAGATTCATCGAAAATCACACATGGGGTTTGTGCCTGGGCTGCACTCTCAGTGGCCTCAACTCCTGCCTCTAGTTAACTGCCGGAGCCACTTAAAACTTCCAGCCACAAACCTCATCAGAGGGGAGTCACTTCAGTTCCATAAATGATTGACAAAAATAGTGTCAAACACTGGGACTTCCCTGGTGGCACAGTGGTTAAGAATCTGCCTGCCAATGCAGGGGACATGGGTTCGAGTCCTGGTCCGGGTAGATCGCACATGCCACGGAGCAACTAAGCCCGTGTGCCACTACTGAGCCTGCGGTCTAGAGCCCACAAGTCACAACTACTGAGCCCATGTGCCACAACTACTGAAGCCTGCACACCTAGAGCCCGTGCTCCGCAACAAGAGAAGCCACCGCAATGAGAAGCCCATGCACCGCAACGAAGAGCCCCCTCTCTCTGCAACTAGAGAAAGCCCGCGCGCAGAAACGAAGACCCAACACAGCCCCAAAAAAATAGTGTCAAACATTACCAGATCAAATACATGGCCCAGCCCCTTCCCTAAAGGGAGTTCAGAAAAATAGGGCCTCCCTACCACCAGGCTTCTAATAATTATAAAAACAGGAACCACTGCACAGACCTGACAGACATATGCTGTGACAATATGACAATGTTTCTAGAGGAGTTACATTCAGGCCTAAAGAAGAGTGGATCATGTTCACTAAGAATAACATATTTCTGGAATGTGTAGACTTGGAGGGGAAAATTCCATGTTTTTTGAGGATTATGTAACAACCTCAATCCCCCCCTAGAATAATAACATTCTAGAGCTAGTCTATTTCTTCCCTATAGACTTCCAGCAGCAAGAGAAGTTTCTCCAAAGTCATGAGCTCTTATGCCTGAGGTGGTATCAGATACCCAGTTTGTGTGTGAATCTTGTTCATATTTATTATCGAGCTGGGAGGGACCCTGTGGCATTTACTACTCTGGGCAGGGTAAAAATGTACTCTGGTCTGGAGAGAATACCGGCTATAGCTTCAGAGAAATGTATCTTCTAAGTTGCCTTGTGTCCATTCTTTAGAGCGAATCAGGCAAGGGCTTTAGTGGTCCTCCACCAAAGGTAGGAAAGAGCCTGGCATCAGTAAATGATTGACCTGCTGCCTGGGGTGATAAGCTTAGGTAAATAGGCTTGATTCTGCTCCAGCAATTTCAAGACTTTTAACTCCCTAGGTTCCAAAGCAGAAAAATGCACATGGCTTCCGGGGATATCCTGTCTTCTGAGGTTTACAGCCTCTGCATGAACTGTGCGTTCCTCAGAATAATTGCAAACTGTCCTCTTTGGTGTATCTTGAAAGTGAAAAGAATTCATGCAACGAAATTCTGGAACAAAGCCATGTTTGCAGAGCCACGACCGATGGAAGAATTTCAACAAATCACAAATAGGATATTTTATAATGAAAGATTTTTTAAAAACTTTTGAAATGTGTAGAAGAACAGCAGCAATTTTCAAAGGAGAGAGAAGCTGGAAGAAAAATACAACCCACTTTCAGAACACGTTGCAGGACAAATGATTTGATTTGCCCGACATACGCCCACATCGACCACACCTCCTTCAGATGAACATCATCCGAGACATGCTGGCTGCAAGGTTGGGTCAAGTGCTTGCTTTGTGATCTCCAGAGAAGGGCCTGTGACCAGACAGATCACCTACCTTGATTGCTGCTTCTCGATCTGGATTCTTCCCTCAGCTTCCTTCCTGGTTCAGCAGGGGTGGCGGGAGACTGTTCCAATCCTTGTTGGAGATTCTGGGATGTTCGGAAGAAGCATCGACACAGGCTTCTACTTTTCCCCCAAGCACGAAATTGAGATGTTCCCCTCTGTTTCCTTTCCCGGTCTCTCCAGCTCCTGCACACAGTGGTCACGGGCAGCAATTTGCTTGCAGCCAGGTATGTTGACAGATGTGAAGGTGGGAGCCCGTGCTGGTCTCAGCTGCCTGGCCTGGCCAATCATTACACACCAGGTCAGGCTCTCAGTCTTGCTCAAACCCAACCAGAGATCTAGGTGACACAATCAGATAGCAGTACCACAGGGGGCAAAAAAGCAGGGTCTGTTAGCTATTGACAAGCCAGAAAAGCAATTACCTGGCCTCTGGATCTGTGAAGTAGACAACACAATTATATCTGGGAGAAAAATCCCCTTTACTTCATTCCTTTTTATTTTAGCAATCTCAGAAGAGAATTTGGAGGTCACTTTATCAAATCTTATAGAATTTAATAATGGAATGTCTTCTATTGAATTCCTGTCTGGTGGGAATCATCTGGAAGTTCCTTGAACAAATATGGCTGCCACTTACTGAGGGTGCACTCTATGTTAGTCATTTTATATATATTGCCACAAATCCTCATAATGATAACCTTGAGATTTTATTCTTTTTTGTGGATGAGGGGACAGAGGCTCAAAGGGGTAATTGTTGGGCAATGAATAGGTGCTGAAGCCAGGACTTGAAGTCAGGCCTGCTTTAAACTCAGTACCAATGTGAACGCACCTTTCAGGATCCACTCTATGGCAGGCTGAATAAGAGCCCCCAGAGATGTCCGTGTCCTCATCCCCAGAGCCGGTGAATAAGCCACCTTATACGGTAAATAAGACTTTGCATATGTGATCGAGTTAAGGACTTTGAGATGGAAAGTTATCCTGGATCATCCAGGTGGGACTAGTGGATCACAAGGGTCCTCATAAGAGGTTAGAATCAAAGAAGATGAGATGACAGAACCAGAGTCAGGGGGAGATTGAAGATGCTACACTGCTGGCTTTGAAGATGCAGGGCGTTGGCTACTAGAAATTAAAGGCAAGGAAATAAATTCTCCTCTAGGGGCTCTTGAAGGAACACAGCCCTGCTGGCCCATTTTAGACTTCTGGCTCCAGACTGGAAAGATAATAAATCTGTGCTGTTGTAAGCCATTGTTTGTGGTTACTTTGTTATAACAGCAATAGGAAACTAATATACACTCTCTCAGAAATACTCTTTGTGATGGTGAGCTCACTCAGTGTCCCATTCCACATACGAACGCTTTTTATGCAGCCGTGATCTACCTTCCTGAAATGGCAGCTCATGAGTTCTAGTTCTTTCCTGCACATCAGGCACCCAGGGAGGCAGCTGGAAATGATGGAAAGGGACTCAGAGACCAAATTCTAGTGTCAGCTCTGCCTTAGGCCAGGCAGTCCTCTCTGGTTTTGTTTCCTCTCCTGTAACATGAGCAATGGCACAAATGTTCTTTGGTCCCTTCCACATCTAAAGTCATAAGATTCTAAAATCTCAGTCATAAATATCCCTGTCACCTTTCTCTCAATCTTTTCTAAACCCAACATTCCTGCTTTCTCATGAGACGTGACTTCCGGCTTCTTCACTCTCCTGGTTGCCTTTCTCTGGGGAGGCTCCGATGTACCCATCTGCCTCTGAACTTGTGCTCAGATCTGTGCCTCGTGCCCAGTCATCTCTCCGTGTCTGCCAGTGGGCCAGCTGTTCTGGCTTTCCCACCCTCCTCTCTTGCTAGAGCTCATCTGTCTCTTAGGATCCTTTGGACTTGGCTTAGCCTGTTCCTTTTTATCTTGTTCTATCCAATCTTACGTCTTGAAAGAGAGCACTTCTAGTGAACAAATGCGTGAGTCTCAATTTAGTTAGTTTTTTTGTCATAGGAAGGACCAAGGCTTTCTAGTGCTAGCCTAAATTGGGTATCTTTGCTTGCTTAACAACATTTAAATGATAATTTGTTCTCATGGGCACTTGAAAGGCAATGGTATATAATTTTTTAGCATCATCGATTCCTTGATGAAAGCTATGGATCCTCTACCAGGAAAAAGTGCATATACATCGAAAATTTTGTGTGTTGTTTCAGCGCATGCGCATTCTGGCTCTACTAAAGCATTCCACCACCCCCACCGCCGCTTCCCCACCATGTCTGGCAAGTTAGTTCTACACTCACAAGGTTGCTGGTGGGGGACGCTTCTGTAAAAAGCAATCTAATGTCCTATATTTCACAGAGATCTAGAAATGAAACTCTCTGCACCCTGACTGAGAACACACCCACTGGGGATCGAGGCAGGAAAGTCTTTAGACAGCGGTCCCCTTAGATTAAATCCATCTGCTTGCCTAAGGCTTCTCTCAATGGCATGATGCTACTGGACAGAGGCTGACACTTCTGTGTCCCCTTTCCCCACCCATGCTGTCCCCAAACACTGCCCAGCTGTGCAAACACCCTGGGCTGACCAGCACTTTGTTTTACTGGCACTCGTCCAGGCCATCCCGGGTGAGGTTTGAGGTACATGGGCTTTGGCCACTGTCCCTCCCTTGTAACCCTCCACTCTCTCTGAGAATGAAAGGTTTCAAGTCTTAAAGATAATAACACTCCTTTCTTTAGTCATACTGAGCAGATTAGCAGAGGGGTAAACAAAGAACATGGTGCTGATCAAGAAGAATTCCTTTGGGGGAAAAAAAAAAAAACCACAAGAAAAATCCAGGACATCCAAACATCCCAGCCTCAGGGAGTCACAGAAAAGGAGTCACTTTCGAAGCTGGAGGAATGGGGTTTGCTCTCTGCATTGTGTGCTAACCGGGTGCAGCCATCTGTGGGACTGAGTGACTCCAGGACCTCTTTCCCCCGAGTTTAAACTACTGCCTGGACAACATGGAGAGAAGATGGTCTGAGTGTGGACCTTCTGCAGGAAACACGAAGAAAGTTCCTTTATGAAAAAAAGAGGTGATTCCCTATCTCAGATAGTAGTTTATTTATGTATTTATTTATTTAGTAAAGATGTTCAAAAAGAGCCCAGCCAAACCCAATTCTTGGCAAAAGTGTGGTAGAATCAATTGCAATCATTTTCAGCCTGGAAATGATCGTAAACATAGGTCATTCCCAGAGCTTCTTCACAGTGGATTCTTCAAAAAAACTTAAATTTATTATTATTTTTTAATTTTTTTAGGTTTGGAAAGGGCTTTATGCTCTATAATTCTCTCACAAATTCACAATATGTATTAACAGAGGCTCTGAGGTGTCTGCTATAAAGGAATCAGGTTAGCTCTGCTTAATTCATCTTCTCTCAAAACCAATGTCAACATTACAGCAAGTATTATCTTTCTAAAATGTAAGTGTGCTGAAAATGTTCATTGGCTCACCATTGCCCTCAGGGTAAAGTCCGAATCTCCTAGAATGAGTTATAAGATCTCTTGAGATCAGACCCTGCCTACCTCTCCAGTCTGTTAACTGATTCTTTATTCCCTGCATGTCTGTGCTCCAGCCATACTGAACTATCTATCTGCGTTTCTACATGTTTGCTCTTTTTTGTGTCTGTGCCTTATCACAGAAATGCCCACTGTTGCACCGACACCTCCACCCCACGAGGTTAACTGCTACTTATTAGTCAAGGTTACTTACATTGGAAAACTTTTTTTAAGCCACTATGTCATCTCTTCTACCTTTTCGTATCACTTATCACACTGTATTGTAATTGCATGTTTACTTATTTTTCCTATCCCTGCTCTTCTGTAAGCTCCTTAAGGGTATTTCTAGTATTTTTTTTTAAACTTAAATTTATTTTGAAAGGAAATTTTATATCACTCTTGAAAAACCCTGGATCACTTTGCTACAGAGAGAAGGTAACCAAAAGATAAATACAATACAAAATGATATTTAATGTTCGCTAGATACTATTATCTTTTTTGTTTTTGCTGAACAAACAAGGGTCAAAGAGATTTTTGTCACTAAGCTGAGACTTTCCCCTCAACTAATCAGAATGGTTAAGTGATTAACGATATTAATGCTATTAGGATGTGGCCACTTTCCACCTTACATCATTTTGCAGACCACCAGTGGTATGAATCCCACTCTCTGAGCAATGTATCAATATATTTGGTCCAGGGATTGTGCAACTTTCTCTTTCACTGTCTGAATGTATCTGCTTTCTCTCTCATTAATTGGTTTCTGTTAAATCATTTACCAGTAGACACAATGGTTAGCAGTCAACCGTGTACAAGAGGCTGTGCTTGGTGCTCTTTGGAGGGGGCAGGTGCAAAGTCCCCACCCTAGTATTAAGACTAATAGTTACTCGAGTATTTACTATGTGCCAGGCTCTGTGCTAGATGCTTTCCATATATTTTCTTGTTTGGACTTCTCAATAACCCTTCATAGTAGGTATTATTAGTCCTGTATCCTATATACTTAGAGATATTAGTTTGCCTAAGATCACATGGCCAGGGCATGCTCTAGTTGGGATAGAAACCCAGGTCTATGCATCTCTGAAATGCTGTTCTTAGTTTCTGTGCTAAATAGAATGTTTATAACTCAGCTGTAATATGATAAATTGTGATATTAAAGGGTTCATATATAATGCAACAGTTCCATTGTCATAGGGACAATGTTTCAGCCCTAGTGTATGTTCAGAAATTGAGTCAGACTGGTAGAATCATTGCACTTTCACCACGCAGGTTATACCTGCTTTGCTTATGTTTGGACACAGCCCTGTCTACATTATGTTGTTTTTTATTAAAACCAAATGGAAATGACTGGAAATGGTGCTTATCAAAGTCAACCAACGTACAGTATGGTAGATTTACTACACAATAAATAAAAACACAGGCAGAAAATTCTGACTATGACTATGTTCTTCACTTGCTATGATAACTTGAATAGAAATATAATTATCCCTAATTACCTGTTCTAACATTCAACTATATGAAATGAATAATTACTTAGAATTAACTTGATTTCTGCTAAATTCATAAATAGGACTTTCACCTCAACTCATTATTTTTGTAGGGGATAGGGCAAAAAGAGAAATTCACCAAAACTAAGTGGCCTAAGATACTCTATTAAAAAGAATTAGGAATGAGGAAAATATTGAAATCTTCATTGCCAACAGAAACTGTAGGCCCACTTTTATTTATTCCTTATATGCACAACACATAACCTCCGTGTTGTTCTATTTCTGGGCATTTGGTGACCACTCAGAGTAACATGGGCCAGAGGTGTTGGTCAAATGAGAACATGAATGTAAGTAGAACCGAGCCTAAGCCTAGTACAAATAGCTGAAGTGCTGAGGGTGAAGCTTGGAAAAGCATGGGTGACAAGACTGTGTACGTTTCATGAACAGCTCATTTTGGGAATCGCAGGCCTATGCAACTAATTCCAGTATGTGCGAGACAAGGCTGAGAGGGTCTTCATCCAATATACTATAATCAGGTATTTTATTGATGCTGAGTCTGTAACGTTTTAAAACAAAATTAGAAGTGGGCCAATAATAAAATTTGCATACCAACAAAGGAAAAGTGCCTGCCAAAGTTTTATATTTATTATTAGGTTTAAGCCTATTTAGGTAGTTCAAATCAAATACAAGAAAAGATATCATGTCATCATATCTACTAAACTTTTTTCACAGTTAAAATGAGGTAATCTGGCTTTACAATGTTTTAGGCTGAATTAAGCACTTTAATCCAGGTTACCAGAAAGATGGAGAGAGATATATTTGAACAGTTATTTCCTAGGGGGAAAAAAAGCCATGTGAAATGCATATGAATAAGATAATTATGCCACAAAATACATTTCAGAGTATCAAGCAGAATATATGTAAAATTTTCATTCTAACCTTAAAATTGGTATAATGCATTACTTTTTTACTTCGCAAACAGCATGCATTGTCATATAAAACAAGCATAAAGAAGAAAATATAATATCTAACAGAGCATTTATCAGATTCACATTATCATCTGAATTGACCAAGATTTATTTTCACTTTGACAATCTCTGTATCTTCTAATCAGTGAGGTTAAGTATTACAGTTGGCATATACACAATACAAATAATGCATACATGATCTGCATGTAATACTTATTACCATTAGGGTGGAAATTAGTAAGTATAATAGCAGTAAGGTACCACTGTTTCTAGAATATGTTCTAAGATTTATCATATTGATACGATAGATTTATGACTGAAGTGTTATTAGTGCTCTAACCTAATAACAAATGTAAAACTGCAAACGTACAAAGCTACGGAAGGCTTATTTGACTTTTCAAAATGCTGTGCTTCTCGTTGGGCTCAGGGTTTGTGAGCAAGCCCCAACTATTTGGATGAAGTACTGGCCCCAGGTCTGGGCTCCAATCAGGTAAAGTTCTATTGATGGGGTGCGAGTAGGGGTGCAGAATAATGCATCTGAGGAGAGTAAGGGGCAAAAACCACTGTGGTAAGAGTGCATTTGCACATCATTGAATGTATGTGCTTTTTATTGTTAAGTTTTGCCAGCATCCTGTGATTAACAGTAATCAGCAGCTGATCAAGGATGACCGGGAGACAAGAGGAGGCAGTGGTATATTCTATGACGGAGATGAGAGGGAAAGAGATGGAAAATGCCTCTAGACTATTGACGGGGGGTACTCAGTAGACTTTGGGATTGGATTCCCAGTGAAGAGAAGGAAACTATTTTATCCAAACTATGAGGCTTAGAAACGAGTTTGAAAAGTCCTAAGAACAAGTTTTGTTGGAGAAAAGACTAGAACACTATATCCACTGCAGGATAGAAAGAATTATCTTAGAATACTTTCAGTGTCTAAGACTGTGCCAACAACATCAACAGCATTTTGTACACTATTCCCCTGGTTTAGGGCCAATTCAGTGATGACAGTGCCATTAGTGTCACTATTTCTAGTAGGACTCTGGGGAAGCCAGAGGATAAGGGGACAGTGGAGCTCTCGGAGCAGTAAAGAGCTGTTCACTATCATTTGGAATTAAGGGTAAAGTTTCCAGCTAATTCACTTATCACCCCATCAGTTCACTCCTGTGTGTCCCAAGGCAACATCTGAGTTGACACAGCTCTGGTAGCAGATACCAGGAAGCCATCTGAGGTAGAGGGGCGAGATGTACAGGGAAGTTGGCGGAATTTAGGGGGACATCCACGTTCTATGCCATACAAAATAAACTTCCTGTCAGTTTGGACGTTTTATGTTTTCAGTTTCTATTTATTTCCTTTTGGCATAACGTGACCATTTAGCATGTATTTGGGAAAGCTCACCTCCCTAGCTCAGATATTGCTTTCAGCCCTACTCATTTGACAGGTTACTAAAGGTGCCACTGGTGGACAAGTCTGTCGTCCTAAGCCACTCTCTTGATAAATGAGCCAAGTAGCATTTCTCTACACATCTCACACAAGGAAGACTACTGCCCCAGTACACACTCTGCGCACAGGCATTTAACCTAATTGTTAGGGACCTGATGTTTTGGGGGAGCTAGTTGACTGTGGTTTGCAAAACAGCAGACAGCATTTTTATTCCAGATGAAAGAACCAAGGCAGATTTAGCCCAGGATCGCTTCTCTGCTCTGCAAGGGGAGGGGGGTCTCATGGCTGTGCCCCCATCATTAGCCCGTTCCGTTTCCCAGAACCTAACGGCAAAAATCTGCAATTAGGCAATGAAGGCCATTACAAAAACTGCATCTGTGGCATGAACTAATTCTGTAAGATGGCCTAAACTTGTGTCGTGCTTTTGCTTCCTAGGAAGCAAAAGTTTCGTCTCAGGCTTAATCTCTTCTGTTTCTCCACCTTTAGTTTAGCACTAAGCCCCCTAGCTGGATTGTATGTAATAATAATGTCTCTGTGGGCAGCACTTCAGAAAAAATGAAAGTAGAAAATCCTGACCCACCACGAAATGCATTTAATTCCAGAATGCTCCACTACATTGTCTTCTTGAACAGAAAGATAAATTTTTGATGCAAATATAAGGTCATGTTAGAAGAAGTAGCATTCTTAAGGGTGATCATTACCTGGGCTCAGATCTTGTGCTTTTGTTTGCGTTTATATAAAATCCTGGGTTTGGGCTGTGGCTTAACTGTTCTCAAGAATGCAGGGGTCTGCACTCAGCACTAAGGAAAATAATTACACTTAATTACTATAGAGTCTAATACAGCAAATACGTAATATTTTTGGCATAACCCTCTTAGATCTGCCATTAATTTAAAGTTTAATCTTCAATAATTTATCATTCCCTTCCATCAATTCCATCTTGACCTCTTTCTCCAATCCTAAGAATATCTTCTGTACCCATGAAACCACGGTGGTACCTCTAAAAGGCTCAAAGTTCAAGCCTTTAAACACTGCTCTACTCTAACTGCAACCTGTGACTGTCCCCTTTGCCACGAAGCCATGGAGGTGTGGCCATGTGGGAAGTGGTCCTGGGAGCCCAAGAAAAACTCAGTCTACATTTCAGAATGAACGTGGCCCCAAATCCCGTGAAACTAAAGTCCTCTTTTGCTCAATCAAGTAGCTTTTTCGCTGATCTTGAAGTTCATTCTGAGCAAATAGGATAGCCTTGTTTGATCCGAAAAATCCCAAGACCTTGTGAGAATAAATGATGTGATCAGGTCACAATTTTTTATTGTTGGCAGTTGCAGAATGAGTCATAGACCTAAAGTGCCTTTTCCCTCGGTCCCATCACTGAGTCTCCTGCTTGGCCTGAGGTCAAGGAGCAGAATACACACATCCTTTACAATATATTAAGCAACTTGGTCTTGGGGCAGAAATTCTGCCAATTCAGGGGTGTTTACCAAGGGTGAACTGTAAATAATCCTCCTCCTATCTTCCAGAACTCCTGTGCAGAATTTCAGAATGCAGGCCAGGCTGGCAACCCAAAGCAGCAGGAAGGAGTGAGCGCCTGCCCCCTCCACAAAGAGCAAGACTCCATGCATGCGACCTTGGTATGGTTTTCTGTGCTTTTTCGTCATGAACGCCAAGGTGCACTTAAATGTTACAACCCAAGTGAAGTGCAACTATATATTTTAACACTAAAGGAGAAAATCAAGTAAACATTTCACTGAACAGTCAGCAGCCCTTGGGTGTCTCTGGCATCCTGTGTAGATACCTGTCAACACACCTGGCCTCATAGCACCAAGCTCCTGGGCAAAGCTAAGGCTCAAATAAAACAGAGCAGAATAATTCTCCTCTTGCCTCCGTATCTCTTTGCCAAGTAACAAAGGGCTTAAAGAAGGGAAATGATGTAGTCCCTAGCAATTGACCAAGTATTAAAATCAAGACCAAAATGAAATAATGACAACACAAATAAAACCCTGAGGGTAGGCTAGGGAATTTCAAAGCTTGTCACTGCAGTTTAATATCAGAATCGAAGGAAAATTAAGAAAGTGAGAGCACTCACTTTCTCACTCCTTTCCAGAGAAGGCCCTAAAAAACTAACAATAAAATCCCAGAACCAGCTCTGGAGAGGGATTCAAATGCAAGAGAAGGAACAGTTAAACCAGAGGCCTTTGCGTTGTGACCTCCTCGGCTGGGGCTTAAATTACTTTAAGCAATGTAAAGGCTGGAAGACCAAGTGTCGGGGGTGTGCATGTGCTCTTAGCAGCTCAGCTAGGACACCCCCACGGCAGGCAATATGCAAAATCCAGCCATGAGCATCAGAGAACAGGAGTGGGAAGCTGCTGGGAGGTGGTCCAACCATCTGTATAAATGTACACAGCCGTCCGGGATTCCGTGTTATCTTTCAGCCTTAAGGATCCAGAAGACGACACTTCCTTAGGGATTCTCAGAGAGTTCTGAGGAGCAATAAGTACACACACTCCCGTGGCCAGTGTTCTTTCTAGCACCTTCCTTTTCATCCCTCTTCTAGAGGGTTTTCCTCAAAAACCGAGAGCTCTTCATGACCCATTTCATCTTCTGTTCCAGTGCACGGCTTGGTAGTGGCTTCTCGGGTCTGGACCACACCCACACACGAACACTGTCCCCGGCGTGATGGGGTGGGGTGGGGGGCAGGACGTCTACAGCATCTATAGTAGAGTCAGAGGTCGCTCATGGTCCTGAGATGCGTGGTCCTGTGGAGGGGAAGAGGACCATGGCAGCATCTGGCCTGGGTAAGAAAAGTTCAGGAAGCTCCTTTGTGAGTGCTCTTGAGGTAAGAAGCACTGAAGATACTTAATCTATAAATAAATAAAAGAATAAATAAATAAATAAAACATAAGAGGGCTCTTTATAGATAAGCACCTCTTATCAATAATAATAAAAAAATCTCCTCTTGAGTTTCAAAGCCCTCCTTCAGTGGTGATTAGTAGGCTCAAAACAACCTGCAGAAAGTAGAACAATCAAGACACAAACTGGAAGTGTTCCAACACTGGGTATTTCTCACTGGATGACACATCATCATCCTCAATGTCCCCGAGGTAGTCTTGTTTTCAAGGAGTTACAGAACAGCTCCAAACCCACTTGTTTCTGATACCGAGGACAGTATGCACGGTTTATCTAAAGAATGAAGATGACCAATTACCAGCACAAGCACTGCAAGACAGCTTGTGGCTGAAATACCTTGGTGATAAATACGTCTTGCTCTTGGGGAAGAAGTGGTGACATTTAACATGCCTAGAGAAAACTGGTGCTTGACCTTTCTCCCCTCAGAGCCCCAGGCTGGTGATAAAGCCACCCCACAGGGCAGTCCACACCTGCCACGAGCCATCCTTTGGATCAGGAATGCCCTTCTGCTTCAGCCTTCTCTCTGGCTCAAACACAACATCTCAGAAGACAACAGGGAACTGGGCCAATTAGGGGACACTCAACACCCCAATGGAACCTGGAAACCCCATTTCCATATTACATTCAACATCATATGCCATTGGGGAGATGCTGACCTTGATCACATGAAACATGCTTTCTTCCCTCGGACTTAAGTTTTTACAAAGTCTCATTTGGGAAAAACGCAATTAAAAGCCCTGTAATTTTATCCAAATGGCCCTGTGAAGAGGGGAAAAAAAAAATGTCCCCTCCTCTTACTCCCTTCACCATCACTGCCCAGGGGCCAACTTAACAAGAAACCCTTCAGAACTCTAGCCTGGATCAACAACTTCAATATTAAGTTAAATAACAAATTAAATCAGCATTTAGCCAAAGCTCTATCCTCCTGTAGGAGGTCATTCAATTCAATGACAGCCGTGGCAAAGTCCACCAGGTCCACGAAGTCAGACGTGATGATGTTGACACCCAGGGCTCCAGGCTTCTGAGTCTTCACCCAATCCAGGATGGCAGGAAGATTCCTACACAGGAGTGTGTTGGGGCAAGAGAGAACAGAGAGTAGTGTTTAGAAACCGGAAAGAAAACATTTCTGTTAATGTAACAAAAGCGCGTCAACAGAGGCATAAGCTCCACCTCCCCACCAGATTTGTCCCTTTAAACTTAAATCTCTTTCAGGGACAGAATGATGTCTAGTCCATTAGAGAACTGTACTTTTAGGGTTTCTGTGCTGGAAGAAGAAATTCTTCGCCTCAATCACCAAAAAGATACCATGTCAACAGGACCTTGAAAAACTAAGATCAAGAGCCTAATTATTGGTGGGTTCTTTAATTTTCTTGTACCACGAAATTTTTTTATCATGAAAAATTTCAAACATATCACAACACTGAAAGAAATTTACAGTAAGCATATCCACCATCTAGATTCTACCACTAACATTTTACTATACTTGCTTACCATATATCTGTCCATCAATCCAGCTTATATTTTTGACAAATTCCAACTGCAAACATCTATACACATTCCCCTCAATATCTCAGCATGCAGTTCTAGGGTTCAGTATTTGTTTTCAACCTGTTTCCCTTTTGACGTAATGTTTATACCCAGTAAAATGCACAACTCTTAAGTGAACACTGGTTGAGTTTTGACAAATGTATATATATAACCCATACCCATCTCAAGGTATAGAACATTACCAGCATCCCAGAAGGTTCTGCATTCACCTTCCCCATTGATCCCTGCCCCCATTCTCCCAGAGGCAATAATTGTACTGTTGTTGTTGTTGTTTTTAAAAAAACA
Organism: Balaenoptera physalus; assembly: GCF_965194825.1. NCBI lineage: Eukaryota > Metazoa > Chordata > Mammalia > Artiodactyla > Balaenopteridae > Balaenoptera > Balaenoptera physalus. Next base: position 87,932,538 of record NC_138891.1, read on the forward strand.
CAGATTAAATTTGCCTGGTCTAGAATTACACATAAGCCATGCAATACGCGTTCTTGTGTGTGAGGCTCTTTCACTCAGCATTATGGTTTTGAAATTCATCCATGTTGTTGCATGCATCAGCAATTTGTTCTCTTTTTTAGTCACTGGATAGTATTCCATTGTATGAATATACTGTAATTTATCCATTTTCCTATTGATGGCTAAATGGACTGTTTCCAGTTTTTGGATATTATGAATAAAGCTGTTATGGTCATCCTTATACAAGTCTTTTTTGTGGACATTTATTTTCATTTCTTTTGGGTAAGTACCAAAGAGTGAAGTTGTTTTATTATATGTTAGGTTTACATTTGGTTTTATAAGAAATTTCCAGATCTTTACCCAAAGAGGTCGTTCCATCGTACATTCCATGAACAAAGTACGTGAGTTCTGTTTGCTTCACATCCTCTTTTAAATTTGGTGCTATAAATCTTTTTAATTTTAGCTGTTCTAGTGGATGTGTAAAGTTATCTCACAGTGTTTTAGTTTGCATTCTTCTGATCACTAATGATGTTGGGCAGTTTGTCATGTACTTATTGGCCATTAGTGTATCTTCTTTGGGAAGCATCTGCTCAGTTCTTTTACCCATTCTCTCTTTTGCTCTTTTTCTTTTAATTGCTGAGTTGTAGATGTTATTTATATATTCTGGATACTAGCCTTTTGTCAGATATGCTTTTTGAATATTTTATCCCCACCTGTAGCTTGCCTATTAATTTTCTCAATGGCATACTGGTGAGCTGAATTCCTTAATTTTGATGGAGTCTAATTTATCTTTTTTTTTCTTTTATGGTTTCTGTGACCTGTCTAAGAAACTTTTGCCTACTCCCAAGTCACAAGATACTTTCCTGTTTTATAATTTTAGCTTTTATGTTTAGATCTAAGATCCACCTCAAGTTAATTTTTATATATGCTTTATAATTTTAGCTTTTATGTTTAGATCTAAGATCCATCTCAAGTTAATTTTTATATATGCTTTATAATTTTAGCTTTTATGTTTAGATCTAAGAGCCATCTCAAGTTAATTTTTATATATGCTTTATAATTTTAGCTTTTATGTTTAGATCTAAGAGCCATCTCAAGTTAATTTTTTTTTTTTTTATCTCACAGCCACAGAAGGCTGGGTTTTTGTTTTTTTTTTTGTAGCTACTTTATTTATTTATTTATTTATTTTTGGCTGTGTTGGATCTTCGTTTCTGTGCGAGGGCTTTCTCTAGTTACGGCAAGTGGGGGCCACTCTTCATCGCGGTGCGTGGGCCTTTCACTATCGCGGCCCCTCCCGTTGTGGGGCACAGGCTCCAGACGTGCAGGCTCAGTAGTTGTGGCTCACGGGCCCAGCTGCTCCGTGGCATGTGGGATCTTCCCAGACCAGGGCTCGAACCCGTGTCCCCTGCATTAGCAGGCAGATTCTCAACCACTGCGCCACCAGGGAAGCCCTCAAGTTAATTTTTATATATGGTGTGAAGCAGGGGCCAAGGTTCACTTTTGCCATATGGACATACAGTTATTCCAGCAGCATGTGTGGCTTGTTATTGGACCAATACTTGCTCAGTTGTCTTACAAATGCAGTCTGTCAGTCTCACGTTATAATTTGAGGGCTTTCTATGTGAAAGCCAGAATGTTATCCAAAGAAGCTCACAATTCAGAGATGTAAACAAACGATGACAGTTTAACGTGATAGTTCCTATATTAGTAGTAAGTGTAAAATACCATGGGTGGTATAGAGGAGGGAGTAATGAAGTACTCAGTTTTGCATCATGGTAACAATAGCTCACTAAATACTTGCGACATTGAGGATGCCATAAGGAAGACACAAACCAGGGCTTATGTTTTGGTTAAGAGACTGGAGTTGTTTTTTAGGAAGGATTTTCTCTGGGTAAAAACGGAAAATAAGCTAAGTTTATTTCTTAATGGCCCCTTTCTCTTCTTTTGGTAACACTGTCCTTGGTTGTCATCTTCTCCCCGCCTTGTTCCTTTGAAGCTGCCTTCCCTCCTCTGAGTGTACATTCAACTTCTCAGTCTCCCTCTAGGCAACCCTGTCAAGGCCTTGAAGCATTTTGTCCTTCTCCGCTTTCTTTTCCTTTTATCGTGACAACTGTAATCAGTCCTGGGTCTCTTCCCTCGCTCAGCAGACTCTACGATCAGCCATGGGCTAAAACACATCTCACAAATTGATTTGCATTTTTATATTCATAGCTGATTATGACTTAATAAGCCAATATCACAGGGGTACTTCCATTTCTAACCTATTCAGTTTCATAACCTATTCAGTTTCTCTGTGCCTCAGTCTCTCCCCCTGTAAAATGGGGATAATAATAAAACTTCATATAGATTTGGGGGAATTAAATAAAGTAATACGTGTTAAGTGCTTAGAAGAGGGCCTGGGATATAATAAGTACTCTGTAAGTGCTGGGGACCAGAGAAGGAATCATAAATGGTAGAGGTTTGGGGGTGGGGGTAAGAAAACTTCCTAAAGTGGTCACATCCTGCTGCTTAGGTGACAAAATGTGTCCTGAGAGGGAAGGGTCACAAATGCAGTCATCCCTTGGAGACAGAGACCTGGAACACAGAGTGGCCCACACGAAGGCCACAGCAGCCCTGAGCCTGATGCATTTAAGCCTTCTTTTAAAAAATCTGCTTGTCCGTGTTTAAGTATGAAATTCTGGCACCACCTTCTGGTCATCACAGGGAAATGAGAATTAAAGGTTTGGTCAAGGCACCTCCAGCCGACTCCAGCCAGAGCCAGCCCGTGGAGGATCCCTGGAGGCCTGGAGGCGGAGGAGAGGGAAAGGCGAGCACCTGTGGTCTCCTCTCCGTGACAAAGAGCTCTGTGTCAGCTTCGGGTTCTCGTGTCAGCCTTCCCCAGGGCAAGGATCAAATAACCAGGATTGCGCACAAGGATCAAATAAACAGGAAATGCAGAACCCACTGTGAGCAGGAGCTGCTCTATTCTCTTAACTCTTGGCCTTTACCAAGACCTCTTTACCAAGATATCTTTACCAAGAGATCAGTGCAGACGACTGAGTCAGATACTGCTGTTGGGCCGTGAGGCACCGAATCCCAAGGGCTGCAGAGCAGCAGCTCAGAAAATTCCCCCTGGCTTAGAGGCTCACTGAGAGCAGGGCTGGTCCAGGGCGGGGACAGGCGTGGCATGCCTGTCTTGTGCCAGGCACTGTGGGAGACGCTTTCCTGTCAAGACTCCACAATCTTGTGTGGTTTTATTAACCCCACTTACCTGGTAAGAAAAACCACAGCTCAGAGACCTCAGGAAATTTGTCAAAGGCGGTCTGTTTTTAAGGCACTGTGTTAGTTTTCTAGGGCTGCTGTAAGAAAACGCCACAGGGACTTCCCTGGTGGCACAGTGGTTAAGAATCCGCCTGCCAATGCAGGGGACATGGGTTCGAGTCCTGGTCCGGGAAGATCCCACATGCCACGGAGCAACTAAGCCCGTGTGCCACAACTACTGAGCCTGTGGTCTAGAGTTTGGGAGCCACAACTACTGAGTCCACGTGCCACAACTACTGAAGCCCACAGGCCTAGAGCCCATGCTCCGCAACAAGAGAAGCCACCGCAATGAGAAGCCTACGCACCGCAACCAAGAGTAGCCCCCCCTCGCCGCAACTAGAGGAAGCCTGCGCACAGCAACGAAGACCCAACGCAGCCAAAAATAAAATTAATTAATTAATTAAAAAAAAAAAAAAAAAGGAAAACGCCACAGACTGGGTGGCTTAAACAACATAAGTTTATTTCCTCACAGCTCTAGAGGCTGGAAGTCCAAGATCAAGGTGTCAGCAGGTTTGGTTTCTCCTGAGGCCTCTCTCCTTGGCCTGCACATGGCCACCTTCTCCCTGTGTCCTCACAGGGTCTGCTCTCTGTGCACACCCATCCCCAGTGTCTCTGTGTGTCCTAATTTCCTCCTCTTATAAGGACACCAGTCAGACTGGATTAGGGCCCACCCGAATGGCCTCATTTTAACTTAACCAGCTCTTTAAAGGCCCTATCTCCTGATACAGCCATGTTCTGAGGTACTGGAGATTAGGCCTTCAACACATGAAATTCCAGGGAACACAAGTCAGTCCATAACAGGAACCAAGTCAGCCTTCAATCTTGGGCCTCTGGTTTCAGTCTGCGTCCCCTTCTGCGGTCCCATGCTGCTGTGCCCTCAGGCTTAGGCAAAACTTGCTTTCATTTGATTTCAGTGGGAGCGCAAGGTTTCTAAGAATCTAGGGAAAACTACCTTAGAAATTCAGTCAGAATGGCTATGTTTTACCCCTGCACCACAGCAGGTAGGCGCATGAAGCCCACACAGGGGACACCCCCTGTGCCCCAAGCTCTGGGCCCTCGGGACCTCACCTACACAAGGTCACTCCTTCAAGACTGGGGAGGTAGTTGGCACAGAGAGTCAGGCAAAAGAGGAGACAGAGAAATATGTTCCAAATGAAAGACCAAGACAAAACCTCACAAGAAGATCTTAATGAAATGGAGATAAGAATGGATATATTTTTCATGGCTTCAAGCAAACAAAATCTCAAGTCCAAAGTTGACCTAAGAGTTAGCGGGAAGCGGGGTTAACTGCCTGCTGAGAAAACCACCACTACATTTATAGGAAAATATACCTTGTCTTTTCCTCTTGGTTAAGCTGATAACTGGTGCCCAGGACCAGTTTGACAGCACCCCGTGTGCCTTACGACAGACCTTCTGGGTGTTGGCTCTCAGGGGAAGGCCCGTGACAACTGCTCCTTCCATATGCTTGAGAAATGAAATATTTCCTGCCATATCAATAAACAAAGGATGTCACAGTCATCAATGACTATACCCCTCAAACGTGAGCCGAGGAAACTCAGGGCTGAAAAGAATACCTGCCATCTAGCGGCCGTCAGACTGCCGTCACTCCCTGCGGTAACTCAGGATGTGTCAGGACACTGGCCCCAGAGAGCTGAGGTGCACATCAAAGGAATGATTTCAGTGAGCCAAGACTCTTGCTTCTTCCCGTACATAGAAAAGCGCTAAATTCCTTAACTTGAGATATCTGGTTTTCTTTAATTAGCAATAATCTTCTGACGTTCCCGACTACCTGCCCTTCGTTGCAAAAGTCCTATGTATCCTGGCTTCCTCCCTTCGCCTCTTCGGAGCAGCTTCTCAGAGTTACCTGAAACGCTTTCTCCCGGGCTGCAGTCCTCATTCTGCCCCCCAAAAAAACTTAACTCGCAGCTCTCACGTTGTGCATATATATATTTTTAAGTCAACACGCTTGTTCAATAGCCCAGGGGAAATGACAGCCACATGTCGTGCTGGTGTTTGGGAGCAAACTTGACCAAAGCAGCTGATGTGGAGGCCTAGGAATCCTAATGCATCTCTGTAATATTCTTGTGACCAGCAGGCGGCGAGATGCCCCAGTATCCTTCCAATCTCCCAGATGTGTGCTTGCTGCCAGCAGGTTAAGGCTCTGGCGTGCTAGGATGCTGGGGCTTTGGGCGCGTGTGCCATCATTACCTCTCAGTGGAAGAGCCTTGGGCTTCATCTGCAGCCAGATTAAAGATGCAGGAATTCACGAGTATGAAAAGCATTGTGACTCTGTGGGTTCAGAATTGTAGCCAGTAAGAGCTGACCAGATTCAGGTACTAGTGAGACAATTACAGACCAGTGGAGCAGAAAGGAACAGGGCACTGAAATGTGCTACATACAAGTCAGTGCTTGGATGCTGAAAGGGGCAATGGTCCAACAATCAGAAGTCCACGGATGGGATGTAATACTGACTCTTACCAGCAGTGGGGGTCTGGGTCACTTAACCTCATTGGGCCCATCTGAAGTGGGAACAATAACATGCTTTAGACAACGTGCCCTCCCGGAGGCTGGCTTAATTTAAGAACCTAATGAAATCATCTGCGAGGGGGTGCTCTATATTCAGAATACACTATACAGATATAACACACCCTTATTTTTAAAGACTTGCTCTCCCTTACAAGTACAGCTCTCTGCACAGACTTTATTATAGTGATTTTCACAGTGTTACATAGAAATTTACATGTTTATTTTTCCCGATAGAATGTACGTCTATGGGGGCAGTGACTAGAGTATTCATCTTGTGTCTTTGGACCCAGCTCCTATTCGTCGCTGAATTAATAAACAAATAAATAATGTTAATCTACAAATTTACCAAAGGCATGAGGAAATGGTATGGCTATATGAGCATATACTATAAAAAAGAAAGCTCACGATTCTGGTCTTGGTTTATGAAACTCTCTTTCCCAAGTTAAGCACAGGTAATTCAGTGAAGACTTAGGAGAGCCACACAGAAAGAGGTTTCTGGTTCTGTTCATGGCCAGCACAATCAGGAGCTCCCAGGTCGTTATCCAAACTCCTGCCAGGTGAACTCCTGTTATCGGAAGTCATGCTATCCAAACTATCCAAATAGACAGGGACACGTTGTTTGATGAATCTTTCATTATCTGAACTGTGGTGCTCAGCACCTGGAGCTCAGGAACCAAAGTGATTCTTGTAAATATCCCTTGTTATCCAAACATACTGGTTTCCTCAGCTTGGATTGCGAGGGATGCCCTATTAGCCAAATGTATTTATAACATTCCCTTTATACATAGGCATAGGCATACACACCTACATGTACATATACACAAGCCATCCTTTTTCTTGACAACACCTATCATTTATTGGTGTCCAGGATAAAGAACATCATCTAACACAACGTTTCTGGAGCTTCTCCTGCCTAATTGTACAGTCAGGATCAGTTCTGCTCCGAGGAAGTATCTGAAGCTATGGCATGGTAGGTGGCATCCTGAGCTGCTTCTTAGGACTCACTGTCACTAAGGAAGGGAGAAAGGACACCCTAAATCCTGGGAGGGTCACCTCTGAATCCCTACTGCCTGGCACAGCAGTCTCATTTAATGCTTCTTAAGAGAGTGAGTGCTTGGGCCAGCTTCGAGGGCAGGGGCAGGAACATGATGGCACCTCCAGCCGGAGGTGAACGGACTGGTGGTGGCTGAAAGTGCTTTGCCTCCATATTGAAATTTAGAGGGTATTTATGTTATAATACGTACATTTTAACAGAGTGTTTAGAGATCCTCTGGCCATGGTTAATGCAAGCCACCTCAAGTACACAACTTTTTCAAATATAAGGTTTTTTGGGTTTTGTTTTGTTATTTTAAATCTTCAAGGTATATGGTTTTACTGCTGTTTGCTGTTTATTCAGAAGAGAATCAAGATAAAAACATTTTTTTTTAACCCTCACTTGTGAAAAGGAAGCAAATTCTTACCTATGGACCAGCGTGTTCTTGAGGCCGCCGACCAGGCCCCGGGCGATGGTCTTCACTCTGGGCGTGAGGATCGCTTGCGACACGTGGAAGGATCCGTGGGGAGAGCGCTCACTCAGCGTGGTCTCCAGGAAGAGTATGAGCTTGTGCACACTTGTGGTATTTGCCCAGGGCGCTGGGATCTTCTTTCCAGGCCATAGGAAGGGGTACTGCTTGTAGAAGGGACAGTGATAGAAGATGAGAACCTGAAACGTTCAGAACAAATAAAGGAGGGCAATTCATGAACAAGCTGAGTGTTAACTCCTCGGCTTTACACTGATTGATTGCTAGGAGGAAAGGCGCACAAATACAAACATACGTGGAACTTCAAAAATTGTTATACACATATCTTTTTAGAAAAATTAATACGCAAAGATTTAAGCACTTGCTATATGCCTGACTTGAAGGTTTTTAACGTTTTGGGGGTCATGAACACCTTTGGAAGTATGGTAAACTCCTGAACCCCTTCTCAGATTGTTTTAAATGAATGTCTAAAATAAAATAGATAGGATTACAAAGAAAATCAGAGATGGAGATATAGCTATCAACATAATAATTAAATTTGTAATGAATAAATTAATGTATGTGCTTCATAATAAACACATTAAATAAAAATATTTTGTTTGAAGTCTAATAAGTTCCATAATTTTGAGTAAATGATGACTAGACACAATATTTCGAGATATCTGCACTAAACGAATATCTGTGGTTTCTGTGGGGACAAAGTCACAGGGAGTGCCAACGCTGCCAGCACTGCCGTGGGTGACTGCTCATGCTCATAATCAGTGGTTATACCGATATTCAGTCAGAGGTTACAAGTCAACATGTAGTGCTTTTCCCATCCAAATTCACAGACTTCTTAAATTCTACCCTAACCCACTCCTCTTGGGAATCTCTGGACCCCAGGTGGAGAACCTCAGCGGTTAGTCCCATCTATAAGTTACGACTCCTATGCTCGCGAAATTGACCCTTAGCTCTTGGGTTGAGAGCAATACACTGAACTGAATTTGGGAGGATGTAGGTTTTCAGTTGTGCGTCCTGACTCTGAATGAAACTGCCCTTCCCGGGAGAGGGAGGGAGTGAGCTATGTGAGGCAGGGAAGACTTCGAGTACCGGATGGGTCTCCAGTGGGACCTCTCAGGATGGTGGTGATTTTGCAAATAATTAGCAAGCCACATCCACGGCATTAATTAGTTTCTGAAGGCAGCAGAGAGACAGGGCGTTGCTATTTCGATTGTCCCAATTCAGAGCTCTGATGCTTAGGTTTCCAGAAGTACTGTTTTTTCTTCTCCCGGGTACCAGCGATTCTTCCCTGGAGGAATGTCCATTGTGTGTATTTACACTCCCTGCACCGCAATCCTCGGATAGCTGGCCTGACAGCATAATTCTCCTGGCACCCAAGGGCAAGAGCTCTGAGTGTGTGTCTTGTTTCTGGGGTGCATTTAGCCTAACTGCTCCTAAAGGCCTAGAGCTAGGAAGCACCAGCCTCAAAGCGCTGAACAGGCTGGTTGTTCTTGTTGCTTTTAATGGCTTTGAGTAATAATGTCTGACTGCCTGCTAATGATGCTGGTGGTAAACACATGGGTTAATGAGGTTAATCAGAGGCTCATCGTAAGCAGATTGCCTGGGAGATTGGGGAAGATTTCCCACTGGCGTTGTAACTGGCTAGTTTGGAAGGCTGGGGTCTCCAGCATCTGTAAGTGTGAAAAGCTGGGCTGTGAGATGTGGGAGAGGCGGGAGGCTGTGTGATCCTTCGACAGGGCCTGTCAGACCATTTCCCATGCTGCCTGGCCCCTGAGCAGAGGGTCAAGGGATGAAAGGAAAGTGCTGTTCTTCACTCGGTCTTGGAGAACGAGCAAAAAGGACACATTCTACAAAAGGGGCTTTATGGCTTTCCTCAAGAGCCTTCTCAAGTAATCTGATCCTAAAGGTTATAGGGGGAATTTCTGTTTACAGTAGGAGCTTGGCCTAGAAAACCAGCCCTCATTCTACAGAATTCTGGGGGGGCAGTAAGTCTTGCCCAGGGCCCGTGTTTTGCATCTGACTCCCGACCTCGCTCTGCTGTATTTTCTGTCTGAGATATTCTTCCCTCCAGCTCAGCAATTCATATGCAGGTTTTCTCTCGAGACTCAGATTTAAAATCTCATTTCCTTTAAGAATTATTCTTTAATTGACCTCTTCTTATTTTGATCATTCTTTTACAGGGGCCCCTGGGATGCAGATTTATACTAGGTACTATTTTTCAATTGATGGATTACAAAACCCTTTTTTTCATACAGTACATTTGAGGCAGTTTTGCCTTGTAATTGTATATATCAGTTGTCTTATATTTTACTAGTGGCACATATTCTTACCTTCTCGTTAAGATTCTAAATACTGCCAAGTTGTAGATGAAATCTTCGAATTCACTGTACCCTCAAAACTCATAACCACTAATATACCAATACATACCTGTGAGCTGTGATATAACTGCATATTGAGTAAATGAAATGTGACTGAATGGTAGTACACTTCTTTCTATTAAATTGTAGTAATAAAATACTCTGGGGGTTACATGCAAGGCAGCTCATTACATAATGAATATTTAAAGTTTAACCACCAGTATGGCACTGCCCCAGCAGGGGGCAGATGATTGAGGGCTCTGTTGGCGATCTCTTTAGCTTTTAAGAAGAGGTATAGCAGAGAAACCTCTGGGAAAGGAAGGGGAACAGGGAAATCCTGGAATTCAAATTGATGACACGCTCCCTTTTTCTGACACATCATCACAGTCTCTTTCTTTCATAATTTTAGGGGTATTGGTTGTTGAATGACACAGATTAGCCTTTACTGTTCTGCTAGAAATTCACTGTCCACATGATTCATTATTCCTGAAATTCTCTTGCAAATTTCTAAATGATTTAGTATGCAATGTGGCAGCCCATCCAGAATACTACCTGTGCACAAAATTATAAAACTATCACAGATACCTGTTTATAAATGTAGCTGGACTCAAATTTAACCTTACCTGAATCCTCGTATTCAAAAGCCCTCTCACAGATCTTCCCTGTCTCCCATTCTGCTAACCCACTGAGACCTTCTGATAATAAGGGCTCTTGAATAAGGAGAAAGTGTTTTTATTAGCATCGTCTATGACACTAGTTGTGAAAATCACCAAGATGTGTGAACAGCCCTGGGAGAGCATTGAAGGCTGTGGGAACTCCGTAGAGCCCAACAGCCTGTGACTGAGTCCTGGCCCTTGTCGCTCACTGACAATGTTCTCTTGGGCAAGGTGCTTAATTGCTCCCTGCCTTAGTTTTCTCATCTGTAAAGTGAGGATAATAATGACAACCTATGTCATAGTATTGTTGAGAGGATTAAATGAGTTCATCCCTGTACTCAGTACATTGTAAAGGCTCAATAAATGTTGTGTTCTTGCTCTTGTTACCAGTATTATTTAGCATTGTAAGAGAGATTCCACTGGGGAAAAATCTCTCCAAATTTGACCTGCGAGTCTGAATAGATATAAACTTAGGTTTAGGGGAGAGGTGTGATAAATATTTGGCAAAATACCACTTACAAAAGTTTTAGTGATGAAAAATAGCTTAGATAAAACTTAACAGATACTAAGAGTTAACTCATGAGTCTTCGTAGATTCCAAGACCTTTAGCACTTTCACGGGTGTGCAAAACAACCTGGTGTTTCCCATTACTCAGGCCGAGCCTGGGAGTCATCCTGGAATCCTCATATCCCTACAGTTAGGAAACCCTATTAGGTGTAACTTCTGGTGGATTCCAAATCTGACCACTTCCCACTAGTCTCCTCACTGGTTTCCGTACTTCCCTTCTGTCTTTCCAGGGCTCTTCCTAGTAACCAGAGGGATACCATCAAAACTTAAGTCAGGCCAACACACCCTGTGCTCAGAACCCTCCCAGAACCTTCCTCACTCAGAGTAAAAGCCAAGTCCTTTCAAGTGCCTTCAAGGGCCCCCTGATCAACCATGATCTCTCTGACCTCCTCCGCTGCTCTGCTCTCCAGTCCTGTGGCCCCTGCTTTTCCTCAACCATGTCAGGGACCCTCCTGCTTTGGGGCTCTGCTCTGACTGGTTCCTCTGCTGGGAAAGCTCTTCCCCCAATAGATTCACTCCCTCAAATGTCATCTTTTCAATGAGGGCTACCCTGATCAACACATTTAGAACTGTGACCAACCCTCCAGCCCATAGATCCCTGGTTCCCCCTTACTGTGCTTGGATTTCTTTTTCCATTGCTCTTATTACTTTCTAACATTCTCTGTAATGTATCTATCATGTTTATTATCTATGATCTATCTCCCTCCACCTGAATGAAATCTCCATTAGGGCAAGGATCTTTGTTTTATTTACTGATTCATCCCAAGTGCTTAGAATGGAGCTCGGCACATACTTAGTGTTCACCATACATTTGCAAATGAATAATCTTTAATTGCTTTCTAATTAAAAGCTCTTCCCTCAGTTCAAAAATCACTGCCTCTTTAAGATGCTTTGGTTAATGCATCTATGAGTAAGGGAGCAACTGTGAATGAAAGGTACTATTTTTCTTTTTCTTTTTTAAAGAGAGTCTAAATTGGAGCCTGACCATTCCTGAAGCTCTCCTCTCTCACTCTCCACCATCCTCTGGGACCAGAACAGAATATATCTGAGGCCTGCGCTTCTTTTCCTGAGTCTGTCCTTCATGGGTCTGGGTTTGGGGCTCTTCTCAACTTAGGGATGCTCCTCCAGCCTTGATCCCTTCGCGGGTTCTTCCTTCCTTAACTATCTTCCCCCTGACCCAAACTCTGTGGAGACGGCCTTTCAAAATGTTAACTAACACCTCTGAGATGAATCACTTCGCGTGCCTTTGTCAGCTAATACTATCAAACAAGATTTGGCAGGGATTCTCTGATATTGAGTTGAAGACAGGATGGGACAGATGATCCCTAAGGGGAACTAGGAGCGTGAAAACAGATAACAATGGGAGACAAAAAATGGTAATGGCCAACTGGTCCTATTTCACAACTCTGCCTTGGGCGGGTTCTGGCCAGGCCATTGCCAAACAAGTTAATACCAGTTCAACTGTGCCCAGGGGAGCCCTTGGTGCCGTCCTAGAGCCTAGGAACTGGTGTGCAGATCTTTATTATCCCAAACAATCTACGCCTTCTGGCCCAAGAGCCCTGGAGTGAGCTGCCTTAGAGCTGGTGACACAGAAAAAGCAGAAAGAGTTCCGTTGTGGCCCTTGGAAGCTAATCTCTGTTCCCTCCTACCTGGCACTTCTTTTCCCACAGCGTCTGCAGCGTCATACTCTCCACACTGCAGGCTGAGCACAGCTTGCTCCCAAAGGCCTCCTGGATCCGGAGAATCAGGTGTTTGTGATGGGCCTCGTCCATGGCATAGAAGTGGTTGAAATCCAGGAAGACAATCTCTTGGGGGTGCTGTGTGAGGAACGAGTCAATCTCCATCAGCCCATCCCAGACCCTGATGCCAAAAAGCCCATGAATGAAGTAGATTTCCTGGTCGGCATCCCCTGGCTTGGAAGACACACGCAGGTCGAAGTAGCGGATCCCAGCGTCCAGCTGTTCTCGGAATGTCAGGTTCTGAGTCACAGACCATTTCTTCATGAGCTTCTTTACCAAGGAGATCCTGGCGAGGCGTTTGATAGCTGGGGTTTGGTCAGGCCCCACTGGGGACTTTTCGTCTACCCAGTAACTGAATGAATCATGGGAGCCTATACGAAGCAATAAATGTGAGGACAGCGGTTGAGACTGGAGCTGGGACAGATAATCCAATTGATAAGAAAACAACAACAAAAATTTAGAACCAAGCACACACGCAGAATATTGTGAACAAATACTTGCAAAATTTTTCAAGCTTGCTAGGGATGAAATAAACACAAATAAGAGTAACATAGTCTTGGGCTTCCCTGGTGGCGCAGTGGTTAAGAACCCGCCTGCTAATGCAGGGGACGCGGGTTCGAGCCCTGGTCCGGGAAGATCCCACATGCCACGGAGCAACTAAGCCCGCGAGCCACAACTACTGAGCCCGCGTGCTACAACTACTGAAGCCCACACACCTAGGCCCGTGCTCCGCAACAAGAGAAGCCACCACAATGAGAAGCCTGCACACCGCAACGAAGAGTAGCCCCCACTCGCTGCAACTAGAGAAAGCCTGTGTGCAGCAACAAAGACCCAACGCAGCCAAAAATAAATAAGTTTATCAAAAAAAAAAAAAGAGTAACATAGTCTTATTAGCAGCTTGTTAAGCCTGGGGTAAAACTATAATTTCATACATTGCTGGTATAAGGTATTGATTAATTAATAAATACCCTTTTGTAAAGCTATTTAGAAATATGTTTGGAAAGAGGAGCTTTAAAATATTCTAAAATTTAAAATTTGATCTAGTAATTTCATTTCAGAAAATTCATTTTCAATAGGAAATCTATTCTGAAGAACTAAACTAATGTTTGGGAAAACAAAGATGTTTGCTGAAGAATATTCCTAATAGAGACAAACTAGAGGTTGCGTAAGTGTCCCTCATAGAAGAATGCTTAATGGTGGCACAGCTGCTTTGAATAAGCAGCATTGCAGGCATTGAAAGAAAAGATAGGAAAACTCTGTGTCTGTCTCACTAATGCTGGGACAGGCATTTAAATTCTAGGAAAGGCAGAATTTTTTTTTTTTTAAACTGCCTTCTTCTTACACTTTTGTATATACTATTTTCTTATTGTAAAAATGAGGCAGTAGGAATGATTTCTTGACAGATCAGATAAACATCCTGAAGAGCTCAACCTAGGTTAGTTTTACGTCCCTCTTTCTGAATAAGCCAAATCTGCTATAAATGATCAAATGCATGTTGTGTTTCTCTTCCTTAAAGAGGGTAGGGATCCTCCTAGACACTGAGATGATCTTATTGTTACAAAGTCTAAGTGACCACGAGAGACACATTTCTAACTATAGTGAGAAAATACTGCAGTAGTAACTTAAGTAAAAATTATCTTTAACAAATATCTTTTGTTTTGTCATTGGTTTCTATCTGGTGTCAACCATGATTATTTGGTTGGCTTGGTGACTGGCCCTGACCCTGGGGGGCTCCACGCAGGCGGCTGCACTTTGCAAGCAAAATCTAGGAGGAAAGTGTCATGTTCTGACACTACCAACCTTGTTCTTAATCACTACCCCCACACCAGAATCAAAATTCTTGTATTCATATAGAATACTCTTGACTGTCACCAGTTATCCCTTTTACTAAATTGTAGAGTAGGCGTTTCATACATAATATAGGATTTTACACAACTCTACTGTTTCATGTTTTATTACTTCCATCTTCTTGAAAATAAATCATTCTGGGAATGGCTTTACTGTTCTATCTTCTCAGAAATAAAGCAAAAAAAAAAAAAAGGTGGCAAGCGATGCTTTATTTTTATGCAGTCTCTAGAACATGGAGGGTATTCAGTAACTATTAAGAAAAAGCATAGTTATCAATCCTTAGGCAAAATGAATTTTGCAAGCAAGAGAATTACTAGCATATTTAAGGTAAAAAAAAAAAAATTGCCGTTACTAATAGATATGTGGGGCAAGTCCCCCTGGAGCTTCCATACTGGTTGTCTCTGCTAATGAGACTCACTGGATACTTGCCGAATGTTCTGCTTCCTTGGGCTGCACAGAAATAGGAGATCTTCATACCTCCTCATCAAGAGATTTATTACGAATACATTATGCATAGATGGAGAACAGCCAGTTCTCTCTTCTTTTTAGATTTTATCAGCAGCCCAGCTGTCCTTGATTGAGTGTGTAATATAGTGTGAGTTTCGCATTGTACTTAATTCTTCCTTGGGTATCAGGGAATAGGCATTATCCAAGCATGGAGGAGAGCAAATCCTCTCTGGTATTCTCTTGTTGGTGCTGAGTCCAGTTTCATGTCCAGAGGGAGATGTGCTAACAACCTCTGAGGCTTTTCTCTGTGTCTGAGGATTCTGCGGCACTGTGACGGCGATGGGGCCCCAGGGACCATTTCTGAATACACAGCTACACACAGGGTACGCAGCCCATCCCACGGAAGAGGGAGGGTGTGCACGTTCCCTGGGAACCGGGAGTCTCTCTCTCTTTGCTCCCTTTTCCATTCTGGGTGCCCAGCACTGCCCACTTCCGTCCCCTTGATAGGAAGGGACAGGACAAGGGAACAGGCTGTTTGCTGGCTGGTGTACAGCAGGTGTCCTACCGAGGCCTCCAGCAGTCAAAGCCAGCATTCACTCGTTAACCACTATCAATATTTTTGCCTTTCTACTTACTTTTTTCCAGGAAGTGTTTGGCCTAACTCACATGGAGTGAGAGAATAACATTCAGGTACTTAAGTGCATTAACTATTTCTTTTTCAAAAAACTGGATAAAAATGCCCCAACCCTCACCAGAATATTTACAAGTTATACAATGTGCAAATAATACTTATAAAAAGAAAATCCTAATATTTTGCACTCCAGATTTATTATCAAAGTTTCCTCTTCTCCCTACACCTGAAAGAAGTTATTTCACTCTTTAAAGATTGTCTTTAGGGCTACTTCTCCCCCTCTGCCCTGGGATGTGTGGGTTAAATTCACACATTTCCCCCAGAAGGGGTGGAAAACCCCCTGTTCCATTGGTCCTTGCCTTGTTCTCGAAGAGAACTGCTGTGTGGCGTTGGTCGGGATCTCTGCTCCATGAGTTCTGGCTTGTTTTATGATAAGGTTAGAAAATAGTTTAGAGCCTCACCCTGCTGTGATTTCTGCCACGGGAAGTGTTTTTGCTGCTACTACCTGGCAGCACCTGTGCATCTTCACTCATCCTCTCTATGGCTCTTTTATCACTGTCTAAAATAGATTTAAGTGGTCCTCTTTATCTTAAGAACAAAACAAAGCACTTTCCATTACACGCCTTACCCCTTCAAGTGACTATCTTCTCTTTCTTCCCAGCTGTTGAATTCTTGAAAAAGAGGCCAGTCGTGTGGCCTTTGTCTCCCCCGATCTACTCCCTCCTTCCAGTCGGAGGCCACCTCCTATCCTTCTATTGCTACTTTTGATCCTTATAACCTTGGAATCAACAGCTCCAAGTGGCTTTATTCTTCTTAGCTTCTCTGAGGGTCTGCTAGGTCAGCTCTTTTCTGGAACCTTCCATTCCCTTGTGATCCACGATGCACACTTTTGGGTGTTCCTATCCTGTTACCTCTCTCCTTTGGCCTCCTTTGCTGGCTCCTCTCCCTCCTTCTTGTCCCCCAGTTTAAACGTTTTCCAAGGGTCTTTATTCCTTCCTTCTCCCACCCTCAGAGATTTCATCCACTTCCCAAGTTTTTCCCACAGCACCATTATGCAGACGACACCAAAAGTTTCATTTCTAGCCCAGACTCTTCTAAGTTCCAAATTTATGTTTCCGACTTCTCCTGTGGGCTTCCATCCACGCCTGCCTGCTGACGCAACAAATTACAGATTTTCAAAGTACTCATGCTGTCCCTCTCACCCCTACAAAGTGCCTCTCTTGAAGTTCTGCTCAGTTACTCAGACTTGAAACCTCGGATTCTAATTAAATTCTTCCCTCTCCCTCACCCCCTTCATCCAACCAGGTACCAAATCTTTGCATTTGACTTTTACAACAGACATCAAACACGTCTCTTCCTTTAACCTTCACCTGCCACCCTCCTCATTAGCAGTCCTTTAATCAGGACCAAAAGAACCCTAACTTGTCCTTTCAGTCCAGCCTCTCTCCAATTTGTTCATATTCGAAAGTCAATCATCTCAAGATACAGATCAGGTTCAAACTCTGGACACTGGAGTTTAGGACTCTCCTCAGTACGGCTCCGATGTATTATTTCAGTCTCATCTCTCACCAGGCCCCTTCCCGGACTCTATGCACTTACTTTTGCTGACAGCTTCCATAAAATATTCTCTTACTCCAACTCTGTCTACCAGCATTCATAACCCATATTGGGCAAGCTGCCTACCCTATGCCTCAGTTTTTTAATCTGTAAAATGGGCATGATAGTATCGATTGTCACCAAAATTGTTGTGAACATTGGAATGCATGCAAAGTGCCTGGAACAATGCTGATACAAGCTAAGTGCTGAACTATTGTTATTGTTATTATAAGTCATTCTCTGTTAGTTGGAAACTAGAGGGAGGAAGGGGTGATTAACTGAAATTCCTTATCTTAAATACTTAGGGTCTGGAAGATTTTCTTTCCTGCACCTGAAGCACTGTTCCTCTCCATCTCCATCTTATTGGTTGACATGGAGATGATAGCTTAGCCTCTACTTTGTTGACAGTAGCTGTCACTCACTCTCTTGGTCACAGCCTAAGCTTTGTCATCGCCCACTTCTAAAATCACAAAACGCAATATCCTACCTTCTAATCACAACTTACTTTCTTCTGCCTCATGGTGACTTGACTTCTATCCCCCCTAATCTGAGAGCCCAGAGTTGGCTCTACTTCATCCTTTAGCTACAACCAAGGTTGTTACTTGCCACTTTTACCTGCAGAATTATTCATTATAACCATCCAAAAGCTGTAAGGATCCCTGTTGAGGCACTCTATCTGTCTGTACATGCAGATCGTGTGCACAACCCCAGCATGCACATGGAAATATTAACGTGATATTTTCTAACAAACTTTTTGCCTAATAACAAATGTTTTACTTCTCTAATATTCCTCTTTTATAGAGTGGACTAAATAAGGTTTTAGAAAATAATAGTCATCAAATATTGGATGACTATTTTCAGACTTTTCTGGGTAGGGAATTTTTGTGGTCATCTCAAGAATATTCCATACAGAGCAGGAACTATGGACATACAGGCCTCTCCTTAATGTTCTACACTCCATGGACTGCTATCATCCCTAATTTTAGCCCTACAAAGGTGAGGTTTTTTTCCTCCAATTTTTGAAAACTGATTTTTCTGCAATCCTGTCATTTTCACAATTACCACTCTTGTCTCTTCCTGTTTCTTTATACAATCAAAAGGCATTAAAATGTCTCTATTTCCTCTCTTTATGTATACAAAACCCTGGATAATGTATGTGAGAGCATTTTGTAATCTAAAGCAGTAATTCTCAACCTTGAATGCACATCAGAATCCCCTGGGGGAGCTTTTAAAAAACACCAGTGCCCAAGATCCCACCCAAGACCCACGGAGTCAGAATCTCTCTGGAGTGGGAGTTGAGAATAAAAAACTTGAAAAGCTCGCCTGGTGATTCTATCAGGCACCCAGGCTTGACATTCACTGCCATAAACGTAAGATTATCCTTTGCCAACAAGCTCTCTGACTTCCGGAGATCAATTTCTCTGGTTGGTCTTCTAGTACTTTCAAATCTTCAAATAATAATCTGGTGGATTGCCTTTCCCATATCTGGGTAGAAGCTCTCTTTACCATCCTTTGTGTTCTAGGAATGCCTCCTGCTCTTTGACCAGCTGAATAATCACCACTTCTTTGTAGAGAAGAAAAATATTGGGGCGCCTTGCTTCTTTATCATGCCTTCTAGTAAGTAATTAGATGAGGATATTTAAGTTTAATTAGAGCATTTCAGACGTGCACTGGGTCACAGAGCTCAGAATAAAGTCACTGAGGCAGCAAAATCTCAAGGAAAGAGATATTTGAATGAGAAAAGCTTAGCAGGATGTGTATCCAGTGTTAGGGTTATTTCCTCTTAGACAGCATTAGGTTACAAGATAATCTAAGGGACCAAGTAGGAGAAAATGAGCTGCTTTGTGAGGACTGGGGACAGACAGTTTGCTCCTTATCTGGAACACCAATTGCTGCTTGACTCTTTCTAAGGTTTGCTATTTGGGAGTTAGGAGATCTCAAGTGAGCACGCAACAGTTTTGAGTTAAAGCACTTTCATTACCCATTTCTTGCAATTTGGAAGAGTAGCCATTTTTCTGAACTCAATTAAAAAGAGTTTAAAGCAAGCTTCTCGGGAAGCTGGTCTCTAAATAAAACTAAGAGAATTCAAATCACACACCCTGAAATGATACACGTCATCACAACACAGTGGCATTTTAGATTATGAGGTGACTATACTTAGAGCCACGGAGGGAAGAATGAGACAAGAGTTAAGTGAAGAATATGAGAAAGAGAGAAAATCTTCTTTATCACACCTCTGGGTGGCATCCGGGGATGTGGGGATGGTGACCCAGGTCAAAGAACGCCTGACCTCCACTTGTCAAACCAGGACTTGAGGGAAACAGGCTCCCAAGGAAAACCCTGTATCCCTGGAAATGTCCACTGACAGCACGGTGTGACAGGCACAGTGCTAGGCCCGACGCTACAGACAGGAGGAGGCTGGAATCCTCCTCGGGACTCGCTGCCTAGCAGAGGAGACCCAAACCCTATCCTTCAACCAGTGGTTTCACAGAAATACATGCCAGAAAGTAGGGGCAATTAATTCCATCCAGGAGTTTCAAAACTTTCATTTAAAGGTCAATTTGTATCTCTGTTTCAGGGATGAGAGAGAACATAAAGAAACGAAGTCGCTCAATATCCTGTGATAACCTAAATGAGAAAAGGATTTGATAAAGAATAGAAACATGTATATGTATAACTGAATCACTTTGCTGTACACCTGAAACTAACACAACATTGTAAATCAACTCTGCTCTAATATTAAATAAAATTTTCTTTTTAAAAAAAAAGAACGCCTGACCTCATATATTTAAGAAAATCTCTTCTTCTCACTTCCCTCATGTACCACCCTGCCCTTGGTGGGCCCTTTAACCTTGAAGCCCATTAACCCCTCCAAGTCTGTTCACTGAAGGCCACCCTCCCACCCTGTGTTTACTCACACCATTCAATGTATTGGTGCCTCTAGGCCACATATTCTCAACTGGGTGACTCCGCCCCAAGGGAACAGAAAAATTGCTTCTTGGGGGAATGAAAAAATCTTACTCTTTTTATGTTCAAAGTATAAAGAGAGTACCTGGGCTTCCCTGGTGGCGCAGTGGTTGAGAGTCTGCCTGCCAATGCAGGGCACACGGGTTCGAGCCCTGGTCTGGGAAGATCCCACATGCCGCAGAGCAACTGGGCGCGTGAGCCACAATTACTGAGCCTGCGTGTCTGGAGTCTGTGCTCCGCAACAAGAGAGACCGCGATAGTGAGAGGCCCGCGCACCGCGATGAAGAGTGGCCCCCGCTCGCCGCAACTAGGGGAAGCCCTCGCACAGAAACGAAGACCCAACACAGCCATAAATAAATAAATAAATAAATAATTTTTTTTAAAAACCCAAAAAACAAAAAAAACCCTGCTGCATAACATGGATTTGTTTAAAAAAAAAAAAAAAAAAAAAGAGAGTACCTAAACAGATATACCGTACAGTGTATCTGCGGTATTAAAATTTCATTGCTAGGGGGTGGGGATGGTGAGCAGGAGCAGGGTAGAAATAGCTAAAAAGGCTCCTTAGTTTGGCCATAAAGGAAAAAAGGCTGAGAACTATCACTCCAGACTGAGCTCCCTGGTAGCCAAATGGACAGCTGACATGTCTGGGTTGGATCTCTGACCCTGCACCTCTTTTATCCTTAACTGGCATGTCTGTCAATGCCACCAGTGACTGTTTCCCACCGGACACCATCCATAAGGTGAGTCGATATTGGAGGGTTCTGTTCTCATCCCCTGCCCCTAGAACACTAATGGGTTGAGAGCCAGTTATTTCTTAAATATTCCTACCAGGCCTCTCCAGGCCCAGCACGTCATTTCTCCACCTACATAGCCCTGAAGGACCCAGAGTTGTAGTGAACAAGATGCCAGTTTAGCAAGAAGAGATTTACCAATGGTGTAAGTCCTGAGCCCTAGCTTGATGAAACACTGTAGCTCCGGATAAGCTACATGGAGAGTTCTCACAATGGTTAAGAGCATGGAGTCTGGTGCCAGGCTGCCTAGATACATACTCTTGGCTGCACTGCTTACTAGCTAAGTGACTGAAATGCTGTGCCTCAGTTTCTCACCTGTCAACAGGGGACAACAATAGTACCAACATCAATGGTTTGTGGTGAACGTTAAGTGATTAACTCAGGTAAGCATTCAGAAGAGTCCTTGGCCAACAGAATGAGCTCAAACATATTATTAGTATTCTTTCATTATTAAGGAATTTGTGTTATCTCCTACTTGAATGACACAACCTGAGAAACAAATAATTCTAGTTTTTAAATAATGTTGTGAAACCTCATTAAATATTCATATTCAGGGATTTGCTGTGGCAGTTAACTGAGAAAAAGGAAGTTTGCAGTTTAAGGGATTTATTTTAGGTTTCATCCAGAATTAACATCAAAATGAATAAATTAAAATCACAGTATTATATAGGCTAAGTATAAATTGGCACTAAAAGTATAATTATAAACAATCTCTAGTCTGCTCCTGTGTCATAACAGGAATAAATAAATTCAGTGACTACGCAATTTGAAAATATGGGAGAGAAAGTTCCAAGGATATTCTTGAACTTTTTACTTTTAACATCATAGAATCAGACATCCTCAAGTGATTTCTATAGAAAAACAAACACAAAAAATCCAAATCCAATCTATTGCTAAAAGCATGTTGGATAGCTGATTTTTGGAGAAGGAAAACCTATCATCCATTATTTGAAATGGAAAGAAACAGTAATACTTCCCCAACTCTTCAAAAAACCCAATCAGTTTTAATAAATACCAGTAAAACACTCAAACACTTATATAACCATCCACAAAGAATCTTTCTATAATAGAAAGCATTAAAACACCAAACACCAGAGTCCTCCTGAAGCTTTCTTCAGTATTCTGAAGTCATACTTTCAGAAGTTTTTTTCTGTATTTCTTGCACATTTAAAATACTAGTGCCCAGTTCTTAAGGATGTGAGCATGACCTCTTTATGTCAGATCATCTCCCTCAACATGCTTTATCACTTTGTTTTTTCTTTGCAAGTATGGGCTTTTCAGGCCTCTTGGGTTCACCGATTTTATTCAAAGGCTTTTCGCTTTCTTAGAAGACATTTCTACTCAGTAATGTGGCAAGTTGAGAGCACTAATGTACAATGAGCCTACTGAGAGAGCAGCTGGGCCACGGATGTGACACATTTCTCCATCTCCTGGCCTGGATGTACCTGCAAGTTGAATGTTTTTGCTAGCCCACACGTGTGAATATGCTATAGTGAGATTTTTTCATTCAGGTAGTGAATTCCAGGTAAAACAAATCTTATTATAAGTTGTTATAGCAAATGTTTAAATAGCAAAACTTCATAGCAGGGATACCTACAGAGGTGTTTGGAACTAATGTCTCTCAGTTGCCAAAGCATTTATGTGCACGTCGATGCGTATATGTTGACACTAGAGTGGTCCGTCTGAAATGAAATCCAGATAAAACTTATATTCAGGAGGAAAAAAAAAATGCTTCATTTACTTGGAAAAGTATATTTAAAAGAATTGAAAAAAATTCACTATTTCACAGAAGTATTTTTACTAATAAAAATAAAGAGCTTCTAATAGACATAATCATCATTCTGCAAAATTTCTTTTAAAGACAATTATTATTTTGAGCTTATTTTTAAAAGAGCCATCTAAACTCCAGATTTTTATCCGGACTTCATCATACTACTTCTGTCAAAATTAAGATGGTCTGGCCCATTGCAGGCTAGGTCTTAAAACATATACTGAATGTGCATGCATTTTCTGTTAGGAATAGTCAAGAGTGTTCAGTTAGGGCTTGTTTATTTTATCTCAGTTTGAACTTTAGGTCATATGATTTGTAATTTCATATTCTTTCTCTGATTATTAGCCTATACCATACCAGGTGAGGCCAGAATAATGCAGGCAGCTTGCAAGAAAACAGGTGCAGCCATTTTGCCAGTTACCCAGTAGAGCTGATGCTGTATAAAATGGTACCGAATGTCCAATTTATTTTTCTAAATTCATGTAAAATATACATACCAAAAAATTATTCTGGGAAGATGAATAAGATCTTAGCTGCAAAAACTACAACAAGAGGATATTAAAGATGCCCAAACACAAAAGACCAAAAATCTTGCTTACACTCTATCTTAATGAAGCTAGGTCATTCAGATAACCAGAAGGTGTCTGGGCTGGAATAAAGGGTCAACTAGATCAAATGATGGTCAGTGCCAACAGCAGAAGAGAGAGCAGTATCAGGCTTTATAAAGAGAGAGAAAAGATAAGTGTTCAAGCCAAAGAAAGACAGTGATGTTCTCCCATCTCCAAAGGAGGAAAAGAAGAGAGAACAGCCCTCAAGTGGAGTTGGGATCAGAAATTGAGAGGCTTAGCTGAACAAAAGCTCTTCCTGATAATGTCCACCCACCTTGGAGAGTTCTGGGAGATAGCCTGGTGATGTATTAATCCATTTTAAAGGGTTGAATTTTTCCGAAAAAATAAGAGGATTTTATGCCTTGATTTACACAGAGCCCAGAAGACTCTATCTTCATATAATTTCTAAGAAATCTTTCAGAAGTATTTCTTAGAAAATGAGCTTAAAAATGAGGGTTGGGCCCTCAAACCCACTGTCTCACTAATAGTGTTTGCATTTTAATGAACCTGTGATTTTTAAGAAATTTTAAAAAAACGAAGGCAATCGAAACATTCCCATTCAAAATCATTTGATCAAGAAGTCTGGATATTCTTCTAAGGTTTGGAGAGACCACTACTTAATTTTACCAATGACTAAGAACATATATCTCAAGTTCCACATGGAGCTTATCAGGAAGGTCGAGTTTCCGAAGAAGAGCCACTTAGGAACTGCTCACTCCCTCAGCGCCAGGGTCCACTCTCAGACTCAAATGGTGACAGGGAATATACAGGGACCCCTCTCTGGCCCTTCAGAGAGCATGGGTCCAGCTGGACTCCAAATGCCCTGCTGCTCGGCTCTCACTTCCCGAGGAGGCTGGCACCAGCCCCTCTCCCTCCCCGGCATCTTCCTGCCTCGTGACAGCAGCTCTGGCAGCAATTCGGGCTTCCAGGGAGAGCTATGTTGAGGGGCACAGTATCAGAGTGGTGGCTGAAGGGAGCCGTCAACAAGGGATGTAAGAGTATCACTGGGATAATCTACAAATTTGGTGCCAGTTGATGTAGGTTTTCACCAGTGACTCCTTACAAAATGGGCGGGATATTTTAAAAAAAAAAGAGAGAGAGAGATCTCTCTTTAAGGCACATAGTAAACTCTTTATCTTAAATATGAACATGTGATAAGGATAAAAAAGTCATTTTCATTTCATGCAGAGAGAATCCTGGTAAGTGTGGTATCTTTTGTTTGCTCGGCACAAATGAAATATTCATCTCTGGCATTAATGGCTTTTGACATACTTGCAGCAGTATTAAGCAGTGTGTGCGGGTGTGCAAGTCTGCAGACAGAAGCTTGGAAGGACCTAAACTGATCTGCCGAGAAAGGGGAGGGAGCTTGAGAGGCCAGGAGGGGAAGGGGAGAGAAGGAGGGAATCCTAGGGCAGCAGGGCTGAGGAGAGAGAACTGGGAGAGGAGATAACCTAATGCGGAGTTTTCAAAGATGTAAAATTTCACCTCAACATTTCTCTATAAATCACGAATACATATTTTTTAAGTGACAGTGTAAGGGGTGCCATGATATTAACCTGTCTAGAGCAAACACATGTCCTGTCCATCCCACTTTTCAGGCCCCCTCACACCAGGAGGTTCTCCTCTGCCAGACCGGCCCTCCTTGCCTTGACTTGCCCAGTGCCTGGCACAGAGGGGCAGACCTCGATGGGGAGTGGGGTGGTGTCACATAAAGATGAGGGGAAGGTGGAAACGTACAAGAGGAGGCTTCCCTCTGGTTGAGATGGACTTCCTTCATGAAAAATCTTTTTCACGGTATGCTGGCGTTAAAACTGGAACACAGGAAGGGTAAGTTGGGATGAAGTGAGAGAGTGGCATGGACATATATACACTACCAAATATGTAAAATAGATAGCTAGTGGGAAGCAGCCGCATAGCACAGGGAGATCAGCTCGGTGCTTTGTGACCACCTACAGGAATGGGATAGGGAGGGTGGGAGGGAGGGAGACGCAAGAGGGAGGGGATATGGGGACATATGTATACGTAGAGCTGATTCACTTTGTTACAAAGCAGAGACTAACACACCATTGTAAAGCAATTATACTCCAGTAAAGATGTTAAAAAAAAAACCAAAACTGGTACACAAGGGCTAGTATATAAGCATCGATAAACAAGACACAGAGGGCTTCCCTGGTGGCACAGTGGTTGAGAATCTGCCTGCCAATGCAGGGGACACGGGTTCGAGCCCTGGTCTGGGAAGATCCCACATGCCGCGGAGCAACTAGGCCCGTGAGCCATAACTACTGAGCCTGCGCGTCTGGAGCCTGTACTCCGCAAAAAGAGAGCCCGCGATAGTGAGAGGCCCGCGCACCGCGATGAAGAGCGGCCCCCGCTCGCCGCAACTAGAGAAAGCCCTCGCACAGAAACGAAGACCCAACACAGCCATAAATAAATAAATAAATTTAAAATCATTTAAAAAAAAAAAAAAAACAAGACACAGAGATGTTTAGGGGCATTCTAAGGAGAAAAACCATGCGTAAAAAGACAAAAGCGTAAAGTAGAAAATGAGTTGAACATCAGAAACTGTTTCACAAATGCCATCGAGGTAACTACAGCAGCTACAAAATGTATTGTTCAGTTAATCCACACAAATAGGAGACTTCCAAGTATGAGTCAGGGGATATCCTTTCACTCTTTGACTGATGATTGACGTCCACAAAGGGAACACAGCGCGGCCCGCAGCGGTCTACGGCTATGGCACTGCCGCGTGCGCATGCGCCGCCGAGCAAGGGGCACAATGCCGGCGCCCAGAGGCTCCAGCTCTGCTCCTCCGCAGCCACGCGAGGGCCCGAGGATGAACTTTCCATCAATAATAAATTCCCCGGCCTCACGTGCTGTATTTGTCTTATGTGAAGTAACAGATTCCCCAAAAGGATGAGCGAGGCGAGCAAACTGAGAAGCCTTTTTTTATCTGCTCTTGCGGTGCGATAATCCACATAAACCTCCCAGCGATTGTGGTATTTAGGATAAGTATGTGGATGACAGAGTCCAATCCGAGCTTTCCTTTCCTTTTCCCTGGTTGGGTGAAAACAAAGAGAGAGGCACAGGTGAGGGGTTCCTTTCGCCCCTAACCCCTTCCCGCTTACACACCATTGGACTGTCTTCCTCGACTCTCCAGTGAGCTAGTGGAAGAAAGATACAATCACCAGACTCCACACTTCCACTGACAGTTAAAGGTCAAGTCTCCTTGTATTGTACATAATGATATCTCCCTCCCACATGTGTGAAAAGGACGGCTGTGAGAATTACTGGAGGGAGGAGGGAACCTTTGAAAGTTCACTGGGGAAAAAGGACTCGATTTAGTGCCATTTTGCCGGAACTCTTAAGCTGAGGTAGCTTGTTTCATAAAATAAGGAGTTTCAAGGAAAATGAAAATCAAAGGATGAATTCATCCAGCTATTGTTTTTCACCTCTGTTCTTTACTTGTTTTAATATGGTTACCCTCTCAATAAATAAAGACTTCTAAAAGAACTGGACCAATGCCCTAAATAAGATCTGGTTTTCAAACTTTTTCTTTCAGAGCAGAGATTTTTTTTTTTTGACTTCTGGGACCTTAGTGCCAAAGGCCAGGTGTTACCTCTGAAAGAGATTGCATCTGTGGGAAAGCCATTAGGCCTAGCTCTGTTTAAACTTCCCCATCTAAAGGAAAAAGTTATTTTGGAAGAATCACATATTTAGCATGTTATTTCTTTAAAAATGTACTTCCTCTGCCCCCAGAGCTCATGGAAATCTCTTCATCCAAGAGCTAAAAGCATCCCAAGGACATTCTGTTCACTCCCCAGCGTTCTCACTTCAGCTCCTTCATTGTGAACTTGCTGGCGATCCCTCGTGGCAGCTCACGTCTGAAAATAACTACTAATTTCGATTTATTGTTTACTGTTTACCAAATATCAGGCTGGGGTGACTTACATGATTGCATTTGATCTCTGCCAGTCCTGCAGGGCAGTGATTATCTGCATTTTACAGATGAGGGGACAGAAGTTCAGACTGGTTTTTTTTTAAGCACAAGCCTCTTGTCAGTTAACAACAGCCTGTATTTATTTATTTATTTATTTATTTTAAAATTTTTATTTATTTATTTATTATTTTTGGCTGTGTTGGGTCTTCGTTTCTGTGCGAGGGCTTTCTCTAGTTGCGGCAAGCGGGGGCCACTCTTCATCGCGGTGCGCGGGCCTCTCACTATCGCGGCCTCTCTTGTTGCGGAGCACAGGCTCCAGACGCGCAGGCTCAGTAGTTGTGGCTCACGGGTCCAGTTGCTCCGCGGCATGTGGGATCTTCCCAGACCAGGGCTCGAACCCGTGTCCCCTGCATTGGCAGGCAGACTCTCAACCACTGCGCCACCAGGGAAGCCCCTCAGACTGGTTTTGCAACTGGTTCAGGGTTACCAAGATTACCAGTGGCTGCCCGGGGACAGAAACCTAGGTCAGCCAGACCCGAATCCACACAAGACTACTCTAGGGATGATGTTATTGTCTTTACTGATGAAGTAGGTCAAATGCGTTGTGCATTTCCTTCCGATAACATAATGATCACAGGATTCGTTTTCAGAGCTACATGTCTGACCTTCACCCCAATGCAGTAAAATTGATGGAGAGATTAAAGTGATTTTAAATTTTGTAAAGACATGAAGAATTTCCATGTAGGGACACAAGAGGGCACTCTAACCTTCTTTCAGTTGAGTACACAATTTTTTTTTTTTTTTTTTTTGTAGTTAACACAGCTCTGAGCCTTGAATCTCAGTGCTGCTTCTGCTCTGATTACTTGTATGAACTTCAGCTTTTAGGTTCAGACTGCAGCTCAACTTCTCCCTTTGCAAATTTAGGAAGGGGGGTGAAGTGAGCTTTAGGGTCTCTTCTATCTAAAGAATCGAAGGATTCTACCTCATGAACAGCTAATTAAAGGAATATATGACCCTATTATTTATTTATTTATTTATTTTAACATCTTTATTGGAGTATAATTGCTTTACAATGGTGTGTTAGTTTCTGCTTTATAACAAAGTGAATCAGTTATACATATACATATGTTCCCATATCTCTTCCCTCTTGCGTCTCCCTCCCTCCCACCCTCCCTATCCCACCCCTCTAGGTTATATGGCCCTATTTTAACAAGGATTATTAATCATTGCAAAGAAGTGAGATACGTTCCTTTCATACTTGCTACACTTAAGATGAATATGTGCTTATAGATTTAACTCACCATATTTGCAAAAAGCAAATCATTCCCAAGCCTGACAGTGGTATTTATTTACTTTTGGCTCATCTGAGAATTTTGTCAAATTGCTGGAGAAATTCTCTCCCTTCACACTGACTCAGGCTGGCCAGTGATGAATCCGCACTATGCTGACTGAACACACTGGCCAGTAGCTCATTTCTTGTCTAGCATTTAGGTGACAGTTCCCCTCACTCCAGAATGGCTGGCATTTCATTGCTTTGTGGGACATTTCTATGGAATTTATTGTGGGGACTTTGGGGAAAAAAACACCTGCCTAATCACCTAGCTTGGGTTGAAAGTTTTCACAGAGAAGGGTTACTTTAAGATTCATTTGACAAACTGCTGAATGGCCAAGATCCAGGGAAGCTCCTCAGCTAGATCCCCTCAAAACAAGAAGGGTTTTTCTCTTTCCTGGTAATGGAGGACTAGGCCAGGAGCTCTGACAGGGGAAAGGGAAAAGGAAGAGGGAAAATCCAACAAGTAGCAGCGTAAATTACACCAAATGATGGGTTTAAAGGAAATTTGTACATTACACACAGCAGGGGAAGGAGGAGGAAAACACACCCACCCTGGAAGTGGAGTGTTCCGACAAGCACACGCCTGCTAAAAGCCTCTGCCGATCTGTCCGCCACGCCACCGCCGAGAGGCAGAAAGACGTCTTCCCGGCTGGAGCCTTGCTGGGCGATTACTACACAATCCACTTAAACCACTGGGCTGCTTTTGTTCTCAGTAATAAAAAGCCTCCTAGATGTCTGGTCTTGAAAAAAAAAAGTGACTTGTTCAGCCGGAACAGGTTAGCAGGCAGTCCTTCAAACACAACCATCCCCGTGGGCGCTCAGGCATTAGGGGCCTGGCATGGAAACATATGCCTTGGATGAAAAGAACGCTGCTCTTTATTCCAACCAACACAAGGAACTGAAGTTACAGCCCAACACTAGGTCAATCTCCAACTCTACGCATGTCTTTTATTCGGATGCAATTATATGAATTTGGCAAGACCAAGTTTTTTACAATCCTAGGATTGTCATCAGGATTTCTGTTGCAATTTGCTTAACTACTGTGTCCCTCAATTTCTTCATTTGTAAAATGGAGATAATGATAGTACTTACATCACTGAGTTGTAGAGATTAACTGGGTTCACATAAATCAAGTAGAGCATATCTGGCGCCTAGCAAGTGCTTTATAAGTGTTGTATAAGTAAGCTCTTCTTCTGCCTATTATCATTATCATTATTATTATTATTACTACTACTACTAAAGCCTTGGGATACCTTGAGAAGACTCTGCCATGCAGTTATAAGATTCTGTCTTACTCTAGGCACTATTACTCACTCTCTCTGTATGTCCTAGTTTCTCTTTAACTAGAAATATCTGCTCTTTAAATTCTTTGTAGATATTTCAAGATTTCATGTCTCTCTCCTCTTTCGCTCTCTCCCTTTTTTCCTTTGAACCACTCTACAAGTATACAGACACTTAGTATACAGAGATGACAAAATACAGTTGTGTATAGTGGAAAACAGGTCCTGATGGCATATAACGTGTTTCATTATGGAGGTGTGCACAGAAGTAGTTCTTGAGCTGTTTCTTGCAGGATGAACTGTAATTGGCCAAGTGAAGTGGGCAGTATTGGGAGGGAGAGTGATACGGTTAAGGAAGGAGCATGTTTCAAAGACTGGAGATATGAAAACAGACAGCATATTCTCTTTCAGGGTGTTCTTTAGGCCTTGTATTGATGGTCACTGGCTCCCCAGAGTCTATGAGACAAGGCATAAAATGCTCAACAGCACATTGAAAAGCTCTCTCAGTCTGTCTGTCCAGTGCTTTCCCATTTCTTCCTCCTGTTGCTTCTACAGTAGGCCATGGCAGCCCTTCTCTGCTCCCCGAAGGTGCCCTTGCTTTCCCATCTCTGATTTTATTCATGTGGTTCCCTCTGTCTGGAATGCCCTCCCCCCATATCGGAACCCCCATCCCTCAGTGCCGCTCAGGTGCCCTCCCAGAGCAGCTGTCCCCTAACCCCTGCCTGGAAGTAACCTCTCCCTTCTACTGGTCCCTAGCAGTTTGCTTGTTCCTTTACTGTGGTACTCAACCTCATTCTGCTTTTGTTGGTTTTACTTGAAACTTAGCATCTCTCCTCCAAGATTATAAACTACACCTTGTTAATTTTTTTAAGATTTCCTATAGTATCTAGTATGATGCTGTAGGATCAAAAAGGATTGTTAATAATAATAGATATATATCCAAAATTTATGCTTGTTTTGTACTAGGCAATATTCTAAGCCCATTGTAACCATCATCTTACTTAATTCTTAAACACATCGGTTGTGTAGTAAAGAATTTAACCTTGCCCAAAGAGGGGTCTGGTCTTTGTCCTTGGCCTCTGGGAGGTAATCTCTTAAACCCTTGGAATATCCTACCTGGTAAGAGTATCTTTGTTTACCTGAGAGCTTTGGGACCACATCAAAAAGTCTAAGGATGAGATTTATGGCGAGGGTTTTGAGTCATGTGGGAACAGGCTTGACCACTGGGGGGCTGGATGCTGAGATCAGCCATGTGGACCCTCAACAAAGACTCTGGACACCAAGGGCCGGGCTAGCTTCCTGGGTTAGCAGTACATTGTGCATATCATCACACGTCAACACCAGGACAGCAGCAGTGTCCACAACTCCAGGGTACAGGGCAACTGGAAGCTCCACATTTGGGATTTCCCTGGACTCTTCATGTGGCTGATTGTAGCTGTAATAAATAGCAGTTGAGTATAGCAGCTTTCAGTGAGTTCTGTCAGTCCTTCGAGCAAATTATCAAACCTAAGAGTGACCTTGAGGACCCCCAAACTTTCAACTGGTGTCAGAGTGAGGGTGGTCTCGTGGGCTGTGCTTCCTCTTACTTTGCACTTGTGCAATAAGTACTATAATTATCTCCATTTTACAGATGAGAAAACTGTGTGACAGAGGGTTAAACTTTTTATTTGAGGTTACATAACTAGTAGCTAGGATTTGATCCTAGGGCCACTAAAACAGAACCCATATTTGGAACTACTTCTTCATACTGCCTCCAATGTGAATAAAAATTAAAGATAGATATAAGATAAAAAAAATATTAAGAATAGACATAAAAACAAACATGTCCTTAAAGGCTGAAGATGTTTAGGGCAGCTTTTGTAGAAAAGCATATCATATTATGACTCAGGTATTTAATCTCTATGAATATTGCAATAAATTTGATCTCAACAGATTGCAATTGTGCATATTAAAATATCTCTATGGCCTGAGCTAAGAACACACTTATTTGTAAAAATATGTATGAGAATTGGCCCTTATGGTCATTGAATATAGCAAAAGATTTGTTTTTAAAAAAACCCATAAAAACCCCTTAGAGTCCTTGGGAACAATCTCATTGTCCCTTGCCTTTCCATTTTAATTACTTGTATGTGACTCAGGTCATAATCATTTGTCTGTGAGCTCACGTGACTCAAGCAGATTTAACTGCTCTTTGCCCTGTGCTGCTTGGGACAGTGGTGGTAATTATCTCCATGTCTGTCCCTGACAGCTGACTGTGAGATTTTGAGGGTGGGATCATGTCTAATTCATGTCCATATCTCCATATTTAGTAAGTTTCTGGCATAGAGTATGCACTGAATACATGTATATAGAATAAGTGCAAGCATGCTTACTTGAACGTACAGCTGTTTAGAGAGTTGCTTAGGGCAGATGAACCTAGGTCTCCTGATCCTTTCCCAAACTTCTCTTTGGTCCATTCATCTTCTTTAAATAGGCAGAGTTCACTCTCTGCACCTTCCCTCCCCCAGCACCTGTACGCCCCCAGTTCCATTTATCTCTATTTGTCCTTCTGGCTTCAGTTATCTGGGTCAATGAAGAGGAATGTGTTGGAAAACACAGAGGACAAAAATAAACCAGAAAGGCTGACTAAAGGAGCAGCTAGAATAAAATACTGCATTGAACAATTTAAAAGGAAAAGTCCTAGAGAGTAGATTTCCTGCAACTTAAGCCCATGTAAATGATCTTTTAATAACATCTCCTTGGGGCTTCCCATCTCACGCACCTAAATTAGGTCCTTGGGAAAAATCAGCATCTGTAGAGAACTTGACTCCATATGGACAAGTGCGGAAGGATGAGGCATCCTTAGGATATACAAAATATGGCCCACATGGATCCAAGGTTCAAGATCAGGGGACTGCTTAGCAGTTTTCCAAACCAAAGAATAATATCTTTAAAGCTTGCCAAGCCAACGGGATAAACTTGACCCATCACACTTGATTATTTTCCATGGGGCATGTGGCAGAGTACGAATTATAGCCATTATACTGTCAGCAAGATCTCAGAGGGCCATGTGGCCAATATAATTTTTAATCAGTTGCCTATTTAATTCATAATTATTCACAGTGCAACAAAGCAACTGTGTTTTGAAGCAAGGCAGAACATTTGGAAGCAGAGGATGTTGATCAACGTATTTTTCATGTTCTGAGAAGCCAAGGGGCATCCCACTGTCTGAGGACAGACATCAGCCTGGGAATCCGGAGAGCTGGTCCTGGTCTAGCCCAACTGGCTAGATGAGCTAGAGAAAACTGAAGTAAATCAGAGGTTCTCAGGGTGCTTTCAGACCTGGAATGTCTTCATTTTATATATAAATGAAGTATTTATATATAAAAACAAGTGCAAGTAGAGCTTCTCTGGTTAAAGACCTGTCTAGACAGTCCCACTTCTGGCCTAGAGGTGTCCTTGCGGGGCTCAAGGGGGAGTCAAGCCTCCCAAGAATTCTGCAAGGCATCAAGGTAATTCATTGCCCTAGACAGTCTCCAAATCAGCCCCAATAGCCTATGATTTATGTGAGTCAAAGGGTTTTCAATCCCATGTATGGGAGGCATTTTATATCGTTGGGTATCTATTTTTCTTTGAAAGACTTTCTCTTCCTTAAATGTACAATAGACGCTAATACCCAAATAAGACACTGTATAGGTAATTCATTAATAAGAAATTCTTCCTCTAGTTTGCTAATTATCACCCTGCTCTGTCTCTGAATAGATGGCATCATCTCTGGTAAAATAACATCTCACAAAGGGCACTTGGTCATCCCCTGATGAGCCTTCTCAGTTCTGGGATAATCATATTTTAACAACCTTTCCTTTTAACACAAAAGAAAGAACAATACGAAGGTTTAGGGAAAACAGGAAAATGCTTAGGGTAGAAGAAAAAGTTACACTAAATATTCTATTACAAAATTCTCCTGCTTTTACTAAGCCTCTTGGTGTAAACCTGAATGTCAATGTGTAAAATAAATCGTATTTGATAATGTGGTAATGTAACTAAAAGCTTCCATTTCACAGCTGGTTTGTGGTGTATTGCACATAGCTAACCCCTCCCCCGCTCCAACCCCAAGCTGCCAATACGGTAGGGGAAAGAGTGAAACAAATGACAGAATTCATGCCGATTAAGCAGAACATTAAATGAACTTGGGAGGGTCATTTATCTGGGACCAGAAGTTGAAGACAGATTTCCTGAAAGAAGTAAAATTTTAGTTGAAATCCAAAAAATATATATATAAAAAAATGAAGACACTAAATTCAAACTCAAATCATCTTATATTGAATATAATAGTAGCTGTGAGTGAGGGTAGGGGGTTGGGCAAATTGTAAGATTTAGCTCTGAAATCATTTCCACTGGATGCTACTACGCTTTCTCCCAATTCTGTAATGTCCCACGGGTACCTCAAACTCAGCATGTTCCAAACTAAGCATATCTGTTTCCTTCCATCACCCCTAAAACTGCTCCTTCTCCTGTATCCCTATTTCTGGGAATGCCATCCCCCTCCTCCCAGTTACCCAAGACAGTTGTACCTTCTCTTTTACCCTCCAATGAATCGTCAAGTCCTGCTGATACTTCCTCCTATATATCTCCTGTGTCTGTCCCTTTTCCTTCAGCTACACTGTCACTATCTTCCTCAGGTCAGTATCATCTCCCACCTGGATGACCTCATCAGCAACCTAAGTGGTCTCCTTGGTTACAGCACTTCCCAACTCAAATACCTTTTGTGGACTGCAGCCAGAGTGATCTTTCCAAAACACAAAGCTGCTCTGTCATTCATCTGTTTAACACCCTTCCCTCACCTGTTAAGGTAAAGCTAAATCACTTTAACATGGCTTATGAGACCTCTCAGTATCTGCCACCTTACTCCTTGCCCCCTCCTCCTTGCTTACGGTAAATAAACTACAATGAACCATTTGGGTTTGTTAAATGGGCCATTTTCTCTCTTCAAGGTCTTCACCCAGATTGTTTCCTCTCCTAGGACACTCCTGGCCTTGCTGCTCTTATCCTGGGGGCGAGTTCCTATGTATACTTCAGACTGCAGTATATTTGTCACTTCCTCCTGGGGGCCTCCCTGGACTCCCAAGTCTTCTTAAGATATCCTTGCTATAGGCTTCTTCCACCAGTAATCTCTACCTCTCACCTTACATAGCGTATTGTATTATGACTGTTTGATGAAATGTCCATTTCTCCAACTAGACTGTAAGCTTTTTGAAGGCAGGAAACATGTCTGTATTGATCATCACTGAATCACCGGTGCCCACGAGAGAGCCTGTCATATGGAAGGTAATCAACATATATATATTCAACAGAATGAAAGAAATAATGAATTTCTTTTTTTTTTTTTTAATATTAATTAATTAATTTATTTTTGGCTGTGTTGGGATCTTCGTTTCTGTGCGAGGGCTTTCTCTAGTTGCGGCGAGCTGGGGCCACTCTTCATCGCGGTGCGCGGGCCTAGCACTATCGCAGCCTCTCTTATTGCGGAGCACAGGCTCCAGACGCGCAGGCTCAGTAGTTGTGGCGCACGGGCCTAATTGCTCCGCGGCATGTGGGATCTTCCCAGACCAGGGCTCGAACCCGTGTCCCCTGCATTGGCAGGCAGATTCTCAACCACTGCGCCACCAGGGAAGCCCCTGAATTTCTTATATTATCCCTCAGCATCCCTAATAACTGATGGGTCATTTTGTTTCTCCTTACCCTTATGCAATTGTTTTAGGGCTTTTAATACCTGACCAAGTCTTTCAGTGGCTGCTTTTTGCCTTTGGGATAACAGTCAATGTTTAATCTTGGCATGATACATAAGGCTCATTAACCTACTTTCCCAGCTTTATCTCCATTACTTTCTTTAAATGAAATCGATGCTTGGGTTTCCTCAAGGAAACCCTATCTCTCAGTCCTTGGTACCTCTGCATTGTGTCACTCTTCTCTCTACCTGTAGCACCTGGATATTTACTAATTGCTCTTTATGATTCAACCCAAGGGTCATCTCCTCTTGGAAGCCCAATCTACCAAGCTTTCCTCCTCCTACCAGTAATGGAATAGGTACTGGTTTTCTAAGTGTTATTGTACTCTATGCATTTTTCTCTATGGTGTTTGAATTTTGGCTTTCCTCTAAGATCAGAACTTCATGAAAAGCAGGGAGAAGAATCCTATTTATCTCCATATTCACCTAATTTAACACAGCACCTTACACAAAAGGGCACTTGATAAATATCCTTTGAATAAATACTTGCCCTTTAAATGAATACATTTTTAAAGTACAGGCAATGAGAACCAAAAGAAGCAAACAAGCACCAGTAATTTTTTTTTAGCCAATCTGACACGACACGCACATATAATTCTTATGAGGATCTATACGGACACCTCCTGCCAGGACGATCACTTAAACTCAAACCCAGGGAGGGAGAGAGGGACGTTGTCTTCACCTTTATCTGTTCGGCATGTTTTTTTCATCTGGCTTCAACTGTACTTTAAGAATATTGTTTTCAGTATATAAGCCTTCAAAGCGTACATGTTCATAAAATATTCCTCTCAGTCTGCCAGAGTCTAGGATTTCTCAGTCCTATCATTAATGCAGATGCCTTCACACTCCAAGACATTTGCATTATGAGGTACAACTGCTTCCTATTTTTTTCTTTATTTAGATTTTATTAGGTCAGTATAGAGAAAAAAAATACTGACAGACTATCCCCAGAGAAGACATAATACCTTCCAGCCAACAGTTCTAGAATAATTGGAAATTAATTTTTAAAACCCTGTTATTCTCTTAGAAAATGTCAACTGCTTAGTAGACAATGAATCCAAAAAAGACTGCCGATCTTTCGTAGATAATACAAGCTAGACACCCCCCTGAGGGCAGTGCAGGCCTCTGTGGCCAAACCCATGTGATCTGGGAGCCACCTAGAGATCTAATGCTATCCTCCCAGGTACAGTTTGAGCCTCACGGGCGTTCAGCAATATAACCCACATTCCTATAGATGTGAGGAAGTGGAAGGACTCCTACGTACCCACGTGCGTGTAAATACTCAGATTTAGTCACAGTTCTCCTCCACCTAAATTTGGTTCTTGACATGTGTTCAAATTCTTTTCACACACACAAATACACCCACCTATTACAAGGTCCATAAGTAATCCCTTCTCTACGGGCCTGGTTTGAAACTCCAATTAGGGTTAGTCAGCATTTACAAAGTGGTTTGTGCTTTTCCCAAAGGCAAAGTTACAGGAGCTAAAGCATTTCACCACCGTTCCCTCTAGTGTGCCTGCAGTCATTAAGCTCTTAGAGGCTGGGAAGAGATGTGGAGCCAGCTTGTCACACAGAGTAGAGGTCAGGTCAGAGCACGTGTCAGAAACCAAATCCTCAGCCTCAGAAGCTCGTCTGAAACAGCAGCAATGCAGGTGACAGCGGCAGGCTCCTAGGATCTGAAACGTCAGTGGGCATGTCTTGTAGGATCTTTATAAAGGCGAAACAATAGCAGGCAGTAGAATTTGGGATCTCTTGAGGGTGAGGCTAAGGTCATGGCTCAGTGTGTGCGCATTGTGTGTGTGTGTGTGTGTGTGTGTGTGTGTGTGTTGGGTGACGGGTAGTATGTGTGTGTTTGTGTGTATGTGTGGGTGATGCATATATCTGGAGGGACTATGAAGCTGTTCCACGGCTGGGGAAGGAGTTAATATACGTAAAAAGATTTGTTTAAAGGAAAGCATTTTGTAATATTCCTTCTCTTCATCTGGGAACAAAATGACTAGGTTGAGAGGGTAAGTGATGGGGCCAGGAGAAGAGGAGAAGCAAAGTTAGCAATATGGTCCTGTCACAGAGACTTAAATTTTTCCCAAAGGCTTTGGATGGCTGGAGATGACAAAGTTTGACAGCTGAACTAGGGATGGGAGGACAAAGTAGCTAAAGAGGATTTTCTGGCTCTCTTGATCAGCTGCCCTCAGATTGCATTTAAGACTCATTTGGTACTCACATCCTGGGCAACCCTCCATGTAGCCTTCCCTTAACTCGAAGTCCCCTTGAAGGGATGACCATTCAAGTTATCCTGATCTGATCAGACAGAGAACACTGAGCCACATGGCTTAATTGGAATGTCAGCTCCTTAACTAGACTGCAAATTACCTGAGGGTATAGACTGCATTTTACACCTCTGTTTTTGTTGTCCATTCCAGACACAGGCTTTCAATAAATGACTATCATGATTAATTTTTTTAAAAGACACATTATTTTGTGACAGACACTGTTCTTAGCGTGCAACATGAATTAATTTAATTCTCACACTAACCAAATGAGGTAGTGCCATTATTCTCTCTGTTTTACAGAGAACACTGAGGCAAAGAGAGGTTAAGTAATTTGCCCAAGGTCACAGAGTCGTGAGGGGCAGAGTTGGGATTCAAAACCAGACAGTGTGGCTTTAGCATTAATACTCTAAACCAATCCATGATTCTGCTTCTTACAGACATGGGTGATTCCTGAGTTCCTTGTGGCTTTTGTGTGATTGGGGCAGGGAAAGGATCTCAGGAAGTGATGAACCTCCTTAGAAGAGAAACCTACTAATGCAAACACTAAATCATAGCCTCTTTTTATTCCTCACCATGACCACCCAGAGGAAAAAAAAATGAAAAACAACAACAAAAACCTATTCCCACTTAAGAGGCCATTTTGGTTCCGTGTGATTTTTTTCTTGATTGGGTCAGCCCTGGTAGATTTAGCTTGGTCCTTGGTTTTCCACAGCCTCAGATTCTGTAGGACAATGAGTCTCTTCTAGGGCCAACTCATGGCTCGTGAGATCCCCAAAGTGGAGCCCAACTAAACTTCTTGTTCCAGAATGTATCTTGCACCCTCTTGGGTCCCCATCTCTGTGAGATGCACCTGATCCAACTTCCAGAAGCAGGATTTGAGTCATGATTTCCTACATCCTGCCCCCGTAATGATTTTGTCTCCCTGTCACCATGTGGGGAGTGAGTGTGGGACCACAGGAGAAGAGCTATAGAAACTGCCAAGTGGTCAAAGGCAGGACTGCATAGGAAAAGGATAGGATTCCAGAAAGGTGAAAAAGGAGAGAAGGGAATGTCATCAGCAAGATGAGAGCAGAGAACACTCCGGGAATTGGCGAGCAGTGAGGAGGTCTGAGCAAGGGCTGGCACTGGAAAGGGAGAGGCCGGGATACAGGCCAGGTCAGTGGAAGGAAGGGGAAGAGGGGAACAAGAAACGAGAGCAGGCTGAGGCTGCAGCCAGACAGGAAACATGAGACGCTCACATTTGACAAGGGAAGAAGGAAGGCAGAAGGGATGCGGGGTGAAAGGACTGTTCCTAGGGCAGAAGTGACACAGAGATCTGCTTCTGACCCTTCTGACCATCTTACTCTGCCTGAGAATTTCCATTTCTAATGGGGCTCAGTGATGAGTCTTATCTAGAGCTACGGGAAAATTATGCAAAAGATAACAAGAAATGGATTGGAAAATATTCCGAGTGTTTCATGCGGCATTCCCAGAAGGAGAACCTAACCTATCTATTCAGTTTAGCTCTGATCACAATTGAAGATGATGGTGGCTGCAGGCCACTTTTCCAGCATCCTTACTTTCCTGTTCTATGCACTAAAAGATCCACTCAGCAGTTACCAATGACAGAGCTGCTACCCTGTACTAGGACTTAGGATTGTAAAGGGAAGTAAGCCACGTTCTCTGTGTACAAGTTGTTCACAGACCATGTAGAAGAC
Organism: Balaenoptera physalus; assembly: GCF_965194825.1. Taxonomy (NCBI): domain Eukaryota; kingdom Metazoa; phylum Chordata; class Mammalia; order Artiodactyla; family Balaenopteridae; genus Balaenoptera; species Balaenoptera physalus. The sequence continues at coordinate 87,972,164 of NC_138891.1, forward strand.
AGATACCTAGAAATAACAATGTGTGGAGAAGTGCAATGATAAAGATATTAACAAAGCATTATTGAGGGGCAGCAGAGGGAGTCATCCAGCCATTTCCCCAATATATCTCCATCCCTTAGCTTAATTGGCTTATTTCAAGTGGAAAGCCCCCTTCCCAACCCTGACCCCCAGGCCACATTCCTTGAAATTTTTGACCATTTTTCAAATCTCGCGTCAAATGCCATTTTTTCAACAAGGTCGTTCCTATTCTTAAAAGCTGAAATTAATCTTTCCATTCTGTGTGTATCTGTAGCACTTTATTTACACCTCTGTTTTAATATTCACCCCGATTAGTTTTTTAAAATCGTGTATGCTGAAGATATGTATACACATATATGTGTGTGTGTGTAAACCTCTCTATCACTAGGATGTAAGCTCATTTGACAGCTTGATCCACCTTTGGGTCTCCCACAGGCCTGAGCATGGAAGTTTCTTAAAACGTACTCAGAGTCTGTTCGATTTCAACTACTCTACAGTCGATTTTAGGATGCTAAAGTGAGAAGACCTCGTTTCCTTCTGGCAATTGTGATTCCTTGATTGCACATGCCAAAAATAATTTCTTGTTCTGAAGAGGTATAAAAGAAATGACCTTCAGACAAAAATAACCCAATCATTCTTCTATGTTTAGAGGTGAATAGGCAAAAACCAAAAACCAAAAAAAACCCTTCAAACTAATCAAAGAATTTTTAATTTGGAAAGGACTCTACATTTCATTTAATCCAACATCTTAATTACAAATGAGGAAACTATGTTCTGAGAAATTCGGATACTTCTACAGTGTCACACAGCCAGAATCAACAATATCAAATTTCCAGACCCTTACGTTCAAGGTTCTTTCCAATAAACCAAATAGTTTACCTTTGTTAAAAAGAAGGGAAAAACATGGTTGAAAAAAAAGAGAGAAATAGCACTAAAATATACAGAGAAGAATTCATTGAAAAGCTGTATACATTATTGAAAAAATTTTTCCTATCAGTCCCTTTGTCCATAAAGAAAACCATGCTTTCACTAATATCAGCAAAATTGTTTGTAGAGTTCAAAGCTTTAATTTAAAAATCTGACTTTTGCAGTTTCCAGATGTTTTTACCCTTAAGGTCTCCAATTATTCTACACAGTTGGCAGGGAGAATTGTTCTGAGGTTCTTCTCCAAGATATGCCAATATGTTTGGGTGACAGTGGTCATTAACAGGTGTTCTTAACAGTTGTGGAAGTGAAATAATACATCAAGGCTTTGTTGAGAGGTGCAAGTTCACACTTGCTCTCTCCCATCATGACTTAGGCAAATGCAGCAGATGCACTCAGATCTGACATAGTTTACTCCATCCCGGTTCTGCTATTAATGTCAGAACCCCTGCCTTTTCCCTGCCCTTTCCCACATCACTCCTACCCTACTCCCACCCTGACAGAGCTGACCCAATATTATAGACGCCCTGGGGTGGCACACGCAAGCACACATGCACATACAGAATAGGTCTAAGCACTAAATTTGAATTGAAAGCTTACTGGATTCCAATTCCAAATAGGAATAACTTACTGGGTTCCAGTATATATATATATAGGGATATATATATATATATATATATATATACATATATGAAAATTATATATTTATATTACAGATATATAATATGTACACACATCTGTGTGTATGTCTAGCTAGACAGTGATTTATAATTGCTCAGGCAAAAATCACCTAGTTTTAAAAATTCTTTCATTTGCTGCAGAGGATAGTCTGTGAAAACTGGTTTTCAGTTAGAGAATTCTCCCCCCTCCCCCCAGCTGCTCTGCACTTCACAAGGCCTCCTTAGGGACACAGGGACAGTGCGTGGGTTTTGAAGCCAGCTACATGGGGGCTTAAATATTAGTTCTGCTGTTTACTACTTGTGTGATCTTGAGAAAATTACTTAACCTCTCTGGACAATAATTTTCTTATTTCTAAAATGAGGGTGTTACTACCCATCTTGGAGGTGTAAGGATTTGAGGTAATGTATGCCAGTGGGTGCTGCGTGGGACTGCTCAGTAAATAATAGCTATTATGATGAAGGTGATGAGGACGGGTAAGAGGAAGAGAGGAAGAGGGAGGAAGATGGTGGCCTCCACTTCCTGAATGCTGTCTGTATTTCAGAACCTCTCAGTAAGTCTTGGCAGAACTTGACTGCTAGTCTTTAGCCGGCGAATATTCAGCTTGAAGTAGGCAAGAGAGAGCCAGTGGTGAGGCAGGGGTGCAGGGGTGGGGGAGGAGGGGGAATGGCTGGCACTTAATATGTGATTTTCCTGTCTTGAGCTATATATATATATACACACATACACTCATGTTCCTTCCGCTTCCACTGCTGGGAAAAAGGTATTCATAGCAATGACTTCCATATTTTTGAGGAGTCAAGGACTTTTTTTTTTTTTTGCTTAGAAGGACTGGACTTCACAAAGCAGGGTGAAGAAATTCCTGTGTTCCCACGGTGGCTAACCACAGAATTTCCAGCAGGCCCCACTATCTACAAACTCTGGCAATTCTAGTAACCGGGAGACACCCTCTAGATTGCAGAACGAATGCCTAGCTCCTTTCTGGAGTCATGGGGTCAGAGAGCACAGCCACACCATGGGCAGAGCTGCTGCTGTGGTCTGAACTGTCCAAAGTACAACAGGAAGGAGGAAGCCCCAGCCTACCCAGGCATGCCCCAATGATAGAGCCATTTAGCGCCTGCCTAAGATGCCATTCTGTTTGCAAACACATACTATTTGCTGTAGCACCTGACAAAACAATTCCATCAGAAAGACAAATGACTCATGTTAAGAGACGCCTGTGCGTCATTTCAGCGATGACTTCACAGGCGTCAGTTAAACATGGAAAAGACCTGTTCTGAAGCATGACCATACGGCATTTCCCAAGGAGCTGTAGTCAATGGCTGATAAAACACAAGTGATAACTATAAAGAGATTTAGCAACCCTCTCCTTGCTCAAAAGCAACAAGAGCCCATGAGGACAATGAACCTGAAGACCTCCAAAAGAAGAGGCGACTAAGGAAAGGCTGCATCTGAAGCCAGCATGGCTCTTCCTCGTGCATAGAAAGCAAAGACCTGGGGTTGCATGAGGTCATCTTGTCTGCCACCAAATAAGCAGACTGCTCCCAGGGATGGCTGGGAGTTTTTCTGGTAGACTAGGGGTGAAGTCAATTGTTATGTCTACAGGTGAGAGAAAGGACTGGCCGTGGTCCATTCCCCTGCTCCTGGGAGTGCTTTCCAAGTATCAGGATCTGGGACCTCGCCTAGCACATTAGACCAAGATCACTGTAGTCCAAACCTCCTTCTCTAGAAACCAAGCTTTAACCAGCTTTTGAATGGAAGGAAGAGGACACACTTAACAAATCTAATGAGAGTGATGTCACAGTACAAAAGCCCCAGGAGAGAGAGAGTGGCTGGTGCAGAAGTGCTTTTCAAGGCTTCAGTTCTAGATCAGCCAGGCAGACACCTGTATATATATATAGACAAAGCTTCAAACACCACCATCTCGTCGCACCTAATGACTGCTTGTGCTGAGCACCTGCATTCTCAATTTCTGTCTTTTCCAACAACAATAATATGTCTCTTTATACTCAGTCCTAGTTCTGAACCTCTTCTTAAATGCTAATCTGTTTTTTGTTTCTCTGCTATGCAAGGTCAAATAAATGAGAAAGGAAATACTTTACAGTGTTAATGTTGATCCAGATCTACAATTGTTAATGACTTTTTACTCATTACCCTAGATCTTTCCTTTTTACTTTGAATGATTCAAGAAAACGCACCCCTCACATACCCTGGCCCCAACATTAAGAAGGTAATGTTCTTAGAAGCAGTCTATAAGTAAAAACAAAACAAAACAAAAAGACCCAAACAAACAAAAAATGGCGCTTCCATTCTCGAGACCCTTTTGCCAATGATGCAGCGTGCTTAAATCTCTTTACAGCAGCTGCTTCAGTGTTAAGTTTTTAGTTAGAAATAAAAAAGAGGTTTAGTTAAGGTCACTGACAATTATTTTCTCAGCACAATAGAAAAGCAGCCCAACCCATTAACAACACTAAAATGGCAGAAGCAAACACAGTGGGAAAAGTAAGAATAGAAGAATACCTGGGATTGCCAGATTGGAAAGGGGGACGTTGTGGAGGAGAGGAGGGAGCGAGGCCATCCAGTCAGCATTGCAGACCTCCAAAGTCTTTGTCCCGCTGGGATTGGGGGAGCAGATGGTCCCCATCCTGAGTTTCCTCCTTACCTTCCTAACTGCTAGCATCCCTTTCTATCAGTCAACTGCTCAGGCTCAGCCCAGTGCCACTCACTCAGCGATCATAATTGCCCGGGCTCTCTAGCACTTCAGGGCCACCTTTGTCACACCAATCTTGCCAAAAGGACTTTCTGCCGGGGAAGACGGGGCAAAGACGTGGTTCCCTAGCCCCCAGCACCTGCCGTCCGCACCCTCTCCGGCCCAGCCGCTGTTCCCTTAATCTGCTTAGACTCGGCTCCGTTAAACTTCTTACGTTCCCCCTCTGGAGCCAGGGAAAGGTAGGCCCCTCGAGATAGATCTTACAGAAACTGAACGTCCTACCAGCAGCCACGCCCAGAGTCACTCACACGACAGGTACCCACACGGCAGATAGACACGCCGGCGGGTCTATATACACGTGAGCGCCCGGACGCACCATCCTCAGCCTGATTTACGTTTTACGTCTGTCACTGGGCTGGCACATAAGCTGGGCCTGCCTGCTCTCCCTCCCCCGGCTCCTCGGCACAGGTTCCACTGCCCTGTGGCTTCCAGAAGGCGCTCAGCAGTGTAACCTGCAGCACCCGGACTCCCGGCGGCCCCCCCCGACACTGCCGGGCAGATTTGCCGGGAGACGCGGCTCGTGATTGGCCGCCGGCGGAGAGCGCTCCGATTGGCCCGCGCCCTCTGAGCGGCGGCCACCCCTCCGCTGCCCCGCCTCCCTCGCTCTGTTACTCCGGCCTTCAACTGTGCAGACGGCCGCCGCTGCAGCCTGCACGCTTGGACCAGTCAGGTCTTGGATGGGACAGGTCTTTCCACTGGCTTTTCACGCTGTCAGCACTCAGAGGTTAAATGCAGCCATACGTTTCCTTCCTTCTTTCCCCTACACACACACACACACACACACAAACACACACACACACAAAATGACAATTACACAGAGAGTATTACATTTTCAATAACCACATAGGCAGCAGAAATATGAGAGGTAAAGAGGCTGAGAGGCTGAGAAAGGTGCAGTATATCATATTTGGACGACAACATCAAGGACGTTTTGTGTTTCAACCATTACCTAATTAAGATTCACGTACACACCACTTATTCCCATTTTACAGAGAAGGAAATAATGATACTTTGCATTTTTATTGCCTGTTGTTTGGAACCTTCTTCCTGATTCTTTGTCCCATTTGCTCTTCAGAGTATCCCTATAAGGCAGGGGGGGTTGGTGGTATGACCCCCTTTTCATAGACGAAATCAAAGTTCGGCGGCCTTGTGGGAGCAGTTCATGTGGTGGCACTATTTGGAAATCCCATTTTGGAATGAGATCCTCGAGCCCTGAGGCTTGTAGGCATAGAAACCCATTTCTCTGCTTTCTGCAGTGTTCCCTGGGCTTTCAAATGGTCCCTTTCCACGGTGTAAACTATAGGGTCTTTAATGATAAGAGAACTTTGCACATGGATAATCACAGGAACACCTTGGCAAACAGGCAAATCAAGAAAAACACCCTGACCTTGACGGTGGGGCTCTGGAGGGCTTCAGGCCAGGCAGCGCCTCAGCGACTTAGGAGGGCTTATGGGAAAAGGAAGGAGCAGCCTGTGTGCCAAGAGAAGACTGACGGCTCATGTACAGACAGACCCGCAGGTCCGCTGATACTATCACCGAATGGCCCCGTCTCATCTCCAAGGTAAGTACACAGCAGCAATGCAGCTACTTTTCTATACACATAACTCCTGTTGCATAGTGCCCTCTTTTGACATCTTATTAAATTTCCTCTTCTGGGCTATTATTAACATTCATTTAAGCCTGCTTTTTCAGTCTTTTGAGCCGTGTAATATTACCAAAAGTTGTGTTTGTTTGTTTCCTGGAGGAGTATGCCTTGGTTAATAAAAAGAACGTCTACACTATTTATCATATAGCTTCTGATTCTTAAAGGGCACTACAGTGCAGTGCTGTACATATTGGGAATATGTCACCTAGCTGTTTTAGTCAATGAAATGCCCCCCCCCCTCCCCAAATCACACTATGAAGGAATATCCCAAGATTTACTTTTGAAATGTCACCTTTCTGGGCTTCCCTTGAACTTAAAAAAATTTTATTTTAAATCTCAACATAAAATTTTATGAAAGCCGCCTAAGGCAAACAAAAAGTGTTCTTTAAGCTTTACTGTGGAATGTTAATTTCAGTGACTTTTTTTTTTCTTATTTTTCAGCTCTTAATGGAAGGAAGGCACAGAATAAGAAAGCATTAAACATTAGACTTAGAGACATCATTGTGGGAGAACTTGAAAACAAGAGAAGGGGAACGAGTTCACAATAAGACGTTTTGCATGCCTGACAGCTTTCAGTCAAAACTACTTGGTTTGTCTAAGAAAACATTTCAAAAGAAGGCAGCACGCTCTCCATATATTCTTGAGTCAGTCCTGGAAGAAATTTTTCAGGTGGAAACACAGCCTCTAGTGCAGTACTTGGCGTATAGCAGGTGTTCTATAAATATTTGTTAGAAGGAGGGAGATGCTTGGTAAAACGTGCTCTGCTGGGTTCTAGGTAGTACCTTAGAGCAGTGCTTTCTAACCTTTAATGTGCAAAGCAACCATATTCTGATCGAGTTGGTCTGAGATGGGCCTGAGATTCTACATTTCTAACAGGATTCTAGCTGATGCTGATGCTTCTGGTTCAGACCACACCTTGAGTAGCAAGGCCTTAGGAAACAGCTCATGTCTGCTAGGTGGGAATGTGTATTGCGTTTTCCCTCTCTTTTCCAACGTTTTATAATATTTTTATATCACTTTTATAATGAAAAAATAAATTTGCATTAAAAATCCCAGCTAAGAATTTCTAAGTATTAAGAGAATAATTCTTCTGTCACATAATGTAATGGAAACCAAATTATGAGCGGGATGTTTATACTATGCCACAACTGCTTTGGGAAAACCATATAATTTTAAAATAAAAATTAATATTTACAATTTGGATAGTTAATATTTTCTTACATACTGTCTTATGAAATTTATCAGAGAGGAAACTAAATGAATAGAAGGACTGAAATTTTTTTTTAAATTTATTATTTATTTATTATTTTTATTTTTGGCTGTGTTGGGTCTTCGTTTCTGTGCGAGGGCTTTCTCCAGTTGCGGCGAGCGGGGGCCACTCTTCATCGCAGTGCGCGGGCCTCTCACTATCGCGGCCTCTCTTGTTGCGGAGCACAGGCTCCAGACGCTCAGGCTCAGTAATTGTAGCTCACGGGCCCAGTTGCTCCGCGGCATGTGGGATCTTCCCAGACCAGGGCTCGAACCCGTGTCCCCTGCATTGGCAGGCAGATTCTCAACCACTGCGCCACCAGGGAAGCCCCAGGACTGAAATTTTAAAGCAAGTCAATTTTAATTAGCAATTACCACCAAGGGAGTGTTTATCATGTACAAATCATTTTGATAGGTGCTAGGAATGGAAGAAAAGTTAAATAAAAGTTGGTACCTGATGAACCTCAGATGATATATAATCCAGGAGAAAAGAGAATCAAATATGTAAATTACAAAATGTAACGTGAGGCTGAATGAAGGGATAATAGACGTACATGTGGAGGACAATAAAGAAGTATACATTTGATGGGGGAAGGGCCACAGCATGCATTATTAGAGGAGGAGACATTCAAGCCGGGTCCGGAATTCTGAGAAAAGTTTCTGCAAGTGGAAAATGGGTGGAGGGTTTTGGCGTGGGAAAGAGATTGTGGAGCTGAGAAAATGTAAGCAAAGCTATGACAATGAATGGGGGATGTGAGAAACAGAAAACACACAAGAGTGGCAGCACGTGGGATATGTGGGAAATACAACTCATTTACTCTCACTGAACCATCACAAGAGCCCAATGAGTTAGCTACTATTCCTATCCCCCTTTTACAAAGGACACTGAAGCTTAGAGGCTACATAACTCTGCCCAAGAGCTCATAGCTAGTTAGTGGCAGAGCTGTGACTCCAGTCTCTTGATCATTGTGCCAGTGGCTTCTCATTATATGTTACCCGTTATTTTTGTAAACCTGGTAAAGGATGTTTATGACCAAAGTACATTAAAGAGTTTGGACCTTTTTTTTCCTATGGATAAAAGGGGCCATTGCAGATTTTTGAAAAGGGGAGTAAAATGATTGACATTGTATTTTAGGAAGACAACTCCGGCATAATGAAGAATTGTTGGAGAAATACAGTCTTTCAGGTAGATCATTGAAGTCGGTTATCTAAGCAGGAAAAAAGTGAGAAAGCATGCAGAAGCTCTGGCACACAGAGACTAAATGCATGGCCTTCTAAACTATGGGGCTTGCCTCTTCGTTCCCACTTCTTATCTCCAAGGATCTATGACTCTAGGGCCCAAGTGGACAGCCTGACTGTCTCTGGAATTATTTTCATCACTTTGAAAGTCTCACCAAATTGTTCATCCATTTTTATTATATGCAACCAAACCTGTTTCTATGAGTACATCTACAAATTTTGTTTTCCTTTCTGGAAATGTTTTTTTCCATTACTTGATCAAGGACCCTACTGAATTCCTGAAGAGGTGACTGCAGGCTTTACCCTTTCTTGGAGGCTACATTATACGCTGGAAAGTTTTAAGATGGTTCATTTTCTTTGGAATCATTTCATAAGTGAGTACTGATGGTCCCAGAGCAAGTCCCTGAACAGGTTGCCATTTGGACATGTCTGGTTGGCAGGGCAAGATGGCCTGGATTTCGCTTGACTGAAGGCACCCTAAAAGCTTCAGAGGAAACGCACTGACTTAATGAGACTGTGGCTGGGCTGTCTCTGGCTCCACATCTAGGACCCTGTGGCTGCCTTACCTCCCAGTCTGTGTGCTAGATGGGAAAGGAACAGACCTTGAATAGCATTAGAACCAGTCACGTGTTTGTTCCAGGGACATTGCCTGGAGATGAGAGAGTCTGTTCGATGTTTTGAGTTCCATAGCGATGTCTCATTCACATTTTTTTTCCTGGCTGGAGGGTGTGGGGAGGGTGAGGAACTGAAATGAGGAGACAGAGAAATGAAAGATGAGATGGGAGTGTAAGCCTGCTTTGTTTTGTGCCTCATAACAGCAGAGTTTATCTCTAGTCATTCCCAACCTCCTTTCCCCAATTCAAGCCCCCGAAACTATGTGATAAGGATCAGAGTAGAATGAGGAAATGTCACCAATATGGGTGGTGCTGGGAAACACGATGACAGCAGCAACAACGACCCTGCGGAAGAGTGACATCATTGTAGCAGCTCGGGCTATTCAGGAGCCTCCATGGGAAGGGAGAGATCACCAAGCATAATGCCTTGTGAACACACACGATACACCTCAGACATTCCTGACATCAGGAATGAGTCAGGAGCTGGGGGTGAGTTATTTTGTTGATTAGGGCTAGAGCCAGAGACCACGTGGTTGTGACCCAGACCCTGATCATACCCAGGTGAGCGTCTTTAAGAACCTGAGTAAGAGAGCAGCAGCAGCTTAAACAGGAAGTCGTCATGTGTGGCATCACCTCATGCCCACCCAGTATTTGTGGCCCACAACCGGGATTCTGTCATGAGACAAGAGTGAATGTAGCAGTAACAGCCCTAAGATTGTTCCTCCAGATGTGAAAGCTTGGTGATCAGGAAGATCCTCGGAGCTTCTCTGCCTTTTATAGCTATTAGACATCAAGTGTTTCTGGTATATTTAAAGATTTCCTTTAACAACACAGTGTTGCTATAATACTTTTGAGAGAAGCTAATAACAAGTGATGATTGTAAAATTAGTTTAATGTACATTTATTCCTCCTAGCACACCATATTCCTGCACCCTCTTCTATTTCCCCTTCCCACCCACCCCTTTCACCAAAAGATAACTGAGAGAAGCTCCAGGCCTTTATTTTTCCAGCTAGTCAGCTGCAAAGTGCCTGATTTAATATGTTATGGAGCCACCTTCTGGTAGTAAAGGCACACTTCACACACACAGTAAGTTTCCCATCCGTTACCCTAAAAAAAAAAGTTTCCAGATCACCAGCACCAATAGGAACAGCTGGGAGCTTATGTGAATACAGACTCCTGGGTCACACTCCAACTCTACTGAATCAGATCCCCTGGGGGTGGCATCTTTTTTCTGTCTTTTAAAAAAACTCCCCGAGGGATTTTTATGTCCCACATGCTTTAGATCAAGACCTTGAAATGTCAATCAATTTCTCTTAAAAAAAAAAAAAAAAAGGAATAGGTAGAACGGCAGTTCTTATCCATGTTGGGTATAAGTTTAAGCAATCAGAGAAAAATATTTCCGTTTAACTGGCAGGAACATGAACTGCTCTCTTTACTTACCCCACCCCAAGGTTCTTGGAATTATGAGAGTGATATCAGCTGTTAGGAGAACATGTATGTACTAGCATATATCTTCATAATTACTTGACCTTCTATCACAATTAGAATGACCTCTGTACATTTGTTATTCATTTAGCAAATAATGCCCTGATTCTGCATTTTGGGTTGCTGAAACCAGTTGGAAATACCATGTTGCCACATCACCCAAGCGGTAAATAGCACGTTAATTGAGAGCAGATATTATCATTCTTTCCCAACTTTATTATTAAAATTACAAGCTTGCAAAAACAACTTCCACCAACACAAATAATTCTTTTTTAAAAAACAAAGTAAATAAGTTTCAAAGTAAATAAAAAGAATGAATCGTTAGTGTTTTTCCCTTATCCACTCTCTCAATGTTATGTTATAGTCAAAACCCTTAGTATGTTTCTTGGACTTTCGAGGATTTGGTTTCAAAGAGTTCTGATCTGCTGGAGTCTCTGCAGCTAAGTCCCCACCTCAGCCACATGTCTTGCTGCACCCTTCCTAAACTATGCCCACAGCTCCTGCTTCCTTTTAGTAGCAAAAGTAGAGAAAGTAAAGTTTATCCCACACGTCCTTCTGTTTCAGCCAAGTATAAGGAAGAATGTTCTAGAAGTCAGAGTTAGGCATAATAATGAAGTAGGGAGGAAATGAGTCCCTATGACTGGAAGCATCCAAGCTGAGTTTGGTAACAATAAGACAGTAAGGTGGTAGAAGCTTTGATGGAAGACTGAACTATGTAGCTTTACGGTCTTTCCAGCCATATTCTGTTTTTTCCCTCCACCAGCTGTAAAACTGTATCTTTACACACTGAAGCCATTCCTTCCTCTCCTCTTTATTACACTGATTTACTCAAATCTTTGACTTCTTTTGCTGGGCCTGGGATTACTGGAACATCTTTTCTATAAATACGGAACTGATGTTCTAAAATCATGCTGCTACCAGCAAAAACTTGAGTTTTGGTTTTGGGAGTAGTTTTCTAAAATAAAGCCTTTATATTGGTTATACACTGTAGCCTCTGGGACAGCTCAAAATTTTCTCTAGCCCCCTCCCCACGTTAGCACCCAGGATGAGATGCTCTGACCTCAGGAAGCCAGTCTCAGAAAACACTTAGTGAAGTTCTCAGCATGGGGAGCGTGAATGGCCAAGATGGGAGTCACTTTGGTGACTCCAACACCTCCACCGTGGTAGGACTGGTGTGTGTGTGGTCCTAGGGCAGAACTCCCCAAATCTCCACCTGAGATGCCCTAACCCTGGAGAAGGGTAAATTCACACTGCCCGGAGCCCCATATGGCAAGCACTTATCCTGGCATTTCTTTCAAGTTGCATTTTTTTTTTTTTTTTTTTACAAATTCATTTAAATTTTGTTGTATATACAGACAGCTCATACAACTCAATAACAAAAAAACAAACAACCCAATCAAAAGGTGGGCAGAAGACCTAAGAAGACATTCATCCAAAAAAAGACATAAAGACGGCCAATAGGCACATGAAAAGATGCTCAACATTGCTAATTACTAGAGAAATGCAAATCAAAACTACAGTGAGGTACCACCACACACTGATCAAAATGGTCATCAAAAAAAAAAAAGTCTACAAATAACTAATGCTAGAGAGGGTGTGGAGGAAAGGGAACCCTCCTACACTGTTGGGGGGAATGTAAGTTGGTGCAGCCACTATGGAAAACAGTATGGAAATTCCTCAAAAAACTAAAAATAGAGTTGTCATATGATCCAGCAATCCCACTCCTGGGCATGTATCTGGAAAAAAACACAATTTGAAAAGATACATGCACCCCAGTGTTCACTGCAGCACTATTTACAATAGCCAAGACATGGAAGCAACCTAAATGCCACTGACAGATGAATGGATAAAGAAGATGTGGTACACATATACAGTGGAATACTACTCAGCCATAAAAATGACTGAAATAATGCCATTTGCAGCAACATGGATGGACCTAGAGATTATTATACTGAGTGAAGTAGTCAGAAAGAGAATGACAAATACCACTTGATATCACTTATATATGGAATCTAAAATATGATACAGATGAACTTATTTATGAAACAGAAACAGACTCAGACATAGAGAACAGACTTGTGGTTGAGGGCATTCCAGTCAACAGAGGAGTTCACAGCCTGCATTTCCTTAACTGCAAGTTTTGATTTGATGATTACACCAAAGCAACACAACAGACTAAAAAGTTTGGTCTCTGTAATATAGAATATCTTCAGATTAAGTATTTATTGAATAAACACACATTGCTCAAGCTGTTTACTAAAAATTTGGAGAGATGAATTAAGTTCTCTAGGAGAAGAAAGGGAAGTGATTGCTGAGTCTTCTGCCCCCCACTCTGCCTGGGGAGACCCCAGTAGGAAGGCTGACCCGGAGCTCGCATCCACCACTGCCCTGTGTGCGGGATCTTGCCGCAGGGACTGCTTTAACTGTGAACTGTTTCCACAATTTCTACTAAGGTGTCAACAGAAAACACTGCCGAAGGGTTTGAGTAGGAGCTGCAGTTTCTTTCTTGGGTGAATTCTAGAGAGACAGCTTAGTCTCCTTTGATATAAAATAGTTTAATGGTGAGAGGACAAGTTTGCCCTGGAGTTTTGGGGAAATCTAAGGACTCTCTTCATTTCCTTAAGAAGGAAAAATTGATCGAAGTTTTGGTGGGTCCCAGCCAGCACCTAAGGCAGAATAAGTGAGACCCAGAAATGAAACAAAAACAGTGAACTTGCAGGATTAATCCTCATTTATTTTCGCCTGAACTTTGAGATTAAATAACACTCAGGGATTGAGAAAGAAAACTCTTCCAAATAAATAGATCTTTGCATCTTGTCACACTAAGGGCTGCAATGTTTAAGAAAATAGGCTGGTTTTGAGTCAATTAAGTAATATTTACTAGGGTCTTACTTAAGTACTTTTTTTCCCTTAAACTTTCTATTTGGAAATAATTTCAAACTTTGAAAAAGTTTGCAAAAAGAAAAAGTAAAAAAAACCTCCACATATTCCCTTTACCTAGATTCATCTATTGTTAACATTTTTATCATCTGCTTTTCTCACTCTCTGCATGTATATGTACATATGCATGCATGTATCTATGTGTGTATGTGTATTACATATACATGTGCACATACCCACTAGGAGTAAGTTATGTATACATCATGGCCATTTACCTTAAATACTTCAGTGTGCATTTCCTAAGAATAGGAATATTCTCTTACATAACCACAGCAGAGCTATCGATACTTTTTTATCTAGTCTTCTGCCCCTATTCTAGTTTTGTCAGCTCATCTGACAAATGTCAGATCTGATTTGCCAGATTTCCTTTGTACCTTTAATCCCCCTCCAGTAAAGGATCCAGTCTAGAGCAAGACAGTGCAATTAACTGCCATGTCTTTTTAGCTTTCTTTAATCTGGAAGATTTTTAATTTTTTTTTTTTTTTGCCTTTAGACATTCCTTATTTTGTCTATTTGATGTTGCTTTGTGACTGGATTCAGTTTATTCATTCTCTGCCTTAATACTGCAAAGGGAATATTGTGTCCTTCCGAGGGTATCACATCTGACAGAGCAGGATGTCCATTTGTCCCTCACAGATGTTAATTTTGACCACTTGGTCGAGTTGTTGTCTAATTTCTCCACTATATAATTACTGCTGCTTTCCCCCCCCTTGTAACTAATAAGCATACTTCAGGGAGACCATTAGAGACCATGCAAATATCCTGACTGTCATCAAAGTTTCCTCCTTTTTTAGTATTTGTTGATGAATCTAGCCTAATTCAATCTTTACTATAATGATTACAGAATGATGACTTTCCAACTCCAGCAGTTCTGTATTTACCAGTCAGCTCCCAACATTCTACTGTACGCAAGAGCTCTCTCTTTTTCCTCCCTCCCTCCCTCCCTCCCTTCTTTCTCTCTTTCTCTTTCTGTCAATCTCTCTCTTTCTTCCTATGTATCTGTCGTCTATTATCGGTACAGATTTATGAATTCTTACTTTTTTTCAATGGCTTCTAATTCATTAGTATACTTCATTACATTACTGCTTAAACTGCCCTAGATTTAGCCAGTAGGAGACTTCAAGCTGATTCCTGCATCTTTCTGACATACCCCCAGCATTTTTTGGAATATGTTCTTATTTTCTGACATAACAAGATATTCCAACATCAGACATTTCTCTGGAAAGTTCTGATTCCGTTCAGTATGAAATTATATTAGTGAACAAGATACTAGTGCCAGTTGTGCTTATTGCTACTGGAATATCTTTGCTTCTTGGTCCATCCAAAAGACAGATCTGGGAAAAATAGGTATGTATATATACATACAACACACACACATGCACACACACACACACACACACACACAATTGAAATTACCACCACCAATAGGGACAGATGGATATCATATTATATAAATTATATTTATATAAATATAATTTTTTCCTTATCTTTCCTTCTTTCTTACACAAAGGTAGCATATTATATACTCTTTGCACTTTGCTTTTTTCCCTTAACACTATCTCCTGGAAATCACTCCATATTAGTCAATAGAGATTTTCTTCTTTCTTGTTTTTACTGCTGTACAGTTTCCATTTTGTGTATTTAGTATAGTTTATTCAATCAATTTCCTATGTTTGGACTTTAGTTTTTAGTACTTGGGAATTACAATTAATGCTGCCAAGAAGAACCTTGTGCATATACACTTTGATATTGTTGGAAGTGAGCTTCAGGGCAAATTCCTGAAGAGGAATTGCTAAGTCAAAGGATAAATTAATATGTAGTTTTGTTTGATATTGTCAGTTCCTTTCCACAGTGGTTGTACCATTTTGCATTCCCTTCAGCAACATAGGAAAGTGCCTGTTTCCCCATAGCCTTGACAACAGAGCATGTTGTCAAACTTTTCAAATTCTTGACAAGTGATTGGGGAAGAAATAATGTCTCAATGAATTTTTAATTTGCATTTCTTTTAATATGAATGAATTTGAAATTTTTTCACGTGTTTAAGTGTTATTTTCAGATCTTTTTTGTGAATCATTGGTATCATATCTTTGGCCCATTTTTCCAAAGAATTTTTCAGCTTTTTTATCCTCAATATTTGTTAAGTTCTTTATCAATTTGTAAATTCTTTATCACCCTTTATTCGTCGTATATGTTGTGAATACTTTCACCTAGTTTATCATTTGCTTTTTCACTTTGCTTTTTTTTTTTCCATGCAAATTGTTTTTATTTTTAAGTGGTCAGATTTATCCATCTTCCCTTTCATTACGTCTGGATATATATATATATTTGTATAGTTATAGTTGTAGTAATTGCCATTGTATGTATATAACTATAGTATAGTATATATTATGGCACATGTCTTTATGTATATATTCTATAGTATGTGTGTATATATATAACTATATAGATATAATATCTATACACTATAACAATAGTGTATACATGTACATAAATATAGATATAGCTATATATAAATAGATAGATATAGATATGCACACACATATTATGTATATATGGAGGTAGGGAAGTATCCCATTTTCTCAAGAGTTTTTATTAGAAATGGGTGTTGAATTTTGGCAATGGCTTTTAAAGCACTTATGGAGATTAATCCTATATCTTTCCTCCTAAACTCTATTTATACGGTAAATTAATTTAAGAGATTTTTCTGTTAGTAAGCCCTCCTTGCATTCCTGGTATAATCCTTAGGTAAGGTTTCAAGTTCCATCACTATGTTTTAGATGTCAAGGTCTCTACTGAAGTGCCTTTGCTCTATTGACGCCCTCTCTCTGAAGCCTTTTAAAAATATTTCTCACACTCTGTACCCGAAATGATACCCTCTTCTTTATTCTTTTCACTTCTTTGTACATACTTTTATTTTCAGACATATCACTCTGTACTGTATTTATTTGTTTAGAATCTGTTTCTCCCATTAAACTCTACACTCACTGAAGGCATGGAGTGGTTCTAAGAACATTTTTATATCAGTTTCTTGAGTGTGAACTCTACAGACTCTAAACTGGCCATTCAAAAGAGGTACTCAGGGGACTTCCCTGGTGGTGCAGTGGTTAAGAATCTGCCTGCCAATACAGGGGACACGGGTTCGATACCTGGTCTGGGAAGATCCCACATGCCGCAGAGCAACTAAGCCCGTGCACCACAACTACTGAAGCCCGCGCGCCTAGAGCCGGTGCTCCGCAACAAGAGAAGCCATCGCAATCAGAAGCCCTCGCACGGCAACGAAGAGTAGCCCCTGCTCGCCGCAACTGGAGAAAGCCCACGCGCAGCAACGAAGACCCAATGCAGCCAAAAAAAAAAAAAAAAAACAGGTACTCAGGAGCAGTGTTTGTCACACTTTTCAATTAACTAGCAGCAGAAATTAAAATAAATTCCTATTTATAATTATGTCAGGTTCAGATCTATTAGGCATTAAAGCATGTCCGTTTGAATCAGGGCAACAGCTTTATGTACAAGAAAAATCCAATGCAACCCAATTACTTATGAGAGTGGAATTATGCTGATCCCAAACCAGTGGTACAAAAACCGTTCTACCACAGATAAAATTCTCAAATCCCCACTTCTCTTCCCATTCAGCATTGTCATGTATTTATGTCTTCACAAGAGAAAGTGCAGAATAGAGAGGTTAACATTGTTTTAAAAATAGATTTTATTTTTTAAGATAACTTTTAGGTTCACAGCAAAATTGAGTGGAAAATACAGAATTCCCATATTCCCCCTGCCCACACAGTCTCCCTCACTATCAACATCCTGTGCCAGAGTAGTATGTTTGTTACAATCAAGGAACCTACACAGACATATTATTACCCGAAGTCCAAACTTTATATTAAGTTTCACCCTAGATGTACCTTCCATGGGTTTTGACAAATGTATAATGGCATGAATCTGCCATTATGGTATAATCAGTAGTTTCACATGTCTAAGAAATGTTAACTCTCTACGTCGTTCTCAGGTCCACCATCAAATTTCTCTTCACAATTCATGTAACTGTTTTTCCGTCCACTCCACCCTGCCTTCCCAGCACCTCTGAGTATTTTCTAGCAATAGCTGAATGGCTTTAACACTGTGATCAGTTTAGTTTGGTGGTATGACTTTTTTGGACAGTAAATGGGGAGTCGTCTGACAGAACTCAGGGCAAATGCAGGCATATTCCTGTCATTTACCAAGGGTAGCTGGATGCGGCCCCCTCCATGTTCTCTTCTTTACGTTGTGATCTTGGGTTTGTTACTCTTTCCCCTTGTTTTCCTCAGTGTCCCTCCTTATAATCACAATCTCACAGAGCCTTTGAGCTAACATGAGGGATCTGAGTGAGCAAACCAGATAAAGAATGTAACCGAGGTTAGGAGGGTACAAAGATGTCGGTTGGGGAGAAAAATTTAGATTCTATTGTTCTCCTTCCTTTGTTAATTTGCACCCAGCTAATGTCTAGACCCATCACAGAAGCACTAGACAGGGTTTAAGAGTAATTTCAAAAGTGTTCCTTGACCCTGACCTTGCCTAAGTTCATATTTTCTTTCTTTTTTTTAAAAAAATATGTTTGTTTTTTTTTTTAAATTTATTTATGGCTGTGTTGGGTCTTCGTTTCTGTGCGAGGGCTTTCTCTAGTTGCGGCAAGTGGGGGCCACTCTTCATCGCGGTGCGCGGGTCTCTTATTATCGCGGCCTCTCTTGTTGCGGAGCACAGGCTTCAGACGCGCAGACTCAGTAGTTGTGGCTCACAGGCCCAGCTGCTTCGCGGCATGTGGGATCCTCCCAGACCAGGGCTCGAACCCGTGTCCCCTGCATTGGCAGGCAGATTCTCAACCACTGAGCCACCAGGGAAGCCCTAGTTCATATTTTCTTGCTCTCTGGTTACATCTTCCTGGCTGGAGCATGCAGCCTTGCTAGAAGTCACAGAATCCAGGAAAAAAAAAAAACCCTTTGCCAGAGCTGAGAAATAAAATGCTCTGTTCCCACCATTTCACCATGTGTTTCTGGCTGGAACTTCAGCTCATTTCTGCCAGTTAATGTCTTTTTCTCTCAAGAGGGTAACTTTCACTCACCATTTCAGCTGTCTCTGCTGGACACTCAAGCTTCAGCTGGTTGACATAGCCATGACTGCTGTTGTCAAAAACTCAGGCTATGTCCGTCATCCCTCAAAGAACAAAGTTTCTGTGTTTCTGCAGATTCAACCTTCAAGTTCAAGCCAAAGCCATTCTCCTAAATCAGGGTGCCAAGGGGGCTGTCTTCGAAAACCTCTCCCCTTGCTTAGAGCCTCTGAGACAATGTCCTCTCCACTATCTCTGGCCTTGGTTAGTTTCTTTAAACTTTCTTTCCAGCTTCTCATCTTGATTAGTTTCTTTTCTCTTTTCATTTCCTAGTCTTTTTTTGCATACTTTCCTGGCCATCCCACCCCAGGGGCCAATTATTTCTGCTTTTCTTTGTTTTCTGTCAACAATTTTTGGAATATACTACCTGGGCATTTTAAAAAAATCAATATTTACCTAAGTGCACACACAACAGCTCTTGTATATAGTAAAAGGAGATATCAAAGCAGTTAAATATCATGATATAATGGAGACTGATCACACTCTGGACTGGAAATCAGAGAGCTGGGTCATCATTTTGACTCTATCACTTCTAATTATGTAACCTTGGAAAGTCAATCTCACAGAGTCTCCAGCTCTTTATTTGTAATACGACCTCTAATGCCCATCATAATCAAATATTTTATGATTTTAAAGACTTACACTGCAAAGTTAATTTGGTCAAGCTGACCGTATGTTCATCAGTTAAAACAAAACTTAAGCTTAATCAAGGGAAAGACTATTTTGATTGAATTAAGTTTGATTTTATCTCTCACCCTAGGCACTTGCATAAGACCTAAATATGCCTACCTCTTGACTTATGCGTATAGGTTAACTTTTGCTACAACAATGCTGTGTAACTGTCACACCATTTAATAATGCACATTTGGTTAGGCTGGAGGTTGGTTGGTCTAAATTGGGCCTGGCTTGGGTGGTTCTGTTCTAAATTGGGCCTGGCTTGGATGGTTCTGGCTTGGGTGAGTCTCTCATCCTCTTCTTGGAGCCAGCAGTCTAGCCTAAAATGTTCTTCTTATGGTAATGGCAGAGAACAAGAGAGTGAGTCCAATCATACAAATACTTTCAAGTCTTGGATTAGTCAAGTCCATGATATTCCATTGTCCAAAGCAAATCATATGGCCAAGCACAAAGTCAAGGGTGCTCATGAGGCAGGTGGGTAAAGAAGTGAATATTTCTGAACAACAATGTTATATAACACACTGTGCTTTGGAAATGAGTGATGAAGATGCTTATATATGGCTTCTTCTCAGTGAAAATGAAGCCTATGATGAAGACATGCAGAAACCTTAGGGATTAGAGTTCAGAGTTGCTGGTTTGAGACAGACTCTATGAACTTACTTGCACACAATTTTAAGGTGCAGGTGAAAGTGTCATTTTAGTCAAATGAGAGAGGTCAAGATCATAACACTGCCTGAAAATCATCTAGAGTCCTTCTATTTTGCAGAAAATTCCTCTGAATCATGGAATGAGTATCCATCCATGAATGAGCAACTGTTCACTCTATTCAAGTTGGAGATGAATTTGCAAATGTTGACCAGAACTTATTTATAAAACCAGAAGAGGCCACTTCAAAGAGATGGCTAAGACTAAAACACCATGAGACACTTGCCATATGATAGACTGAACAATTACATGACTTATGTTGTACTGTACAACTGTCTATCCCTTTACTGAAACAATCTAAACATCCTCCAACTCAGCCACTTTTTACCCAATACTTCTACACATATTTATGTCTTCTAATGAAACAGTAAAATAGAACCAAATGATTATCCTTTTGCTCATCCCATGTGCAGGAGCCCGGGCTGAGCATGACGGGAGGAAGAGTGAAGAAAGACTGGAACTGGGGTTCTTACGCAAGGTATTCAGTTTTCCTCCAGTGAAAATAAACAACTGAATTTCAGTACAAAGACTAATTGCACTTTCCCATTGTTTGGAACTCTCGTTAGAACTTTCGTATTTTCTTCTTCTTGTAATTTTCCTAGGGAATGCAACAAACCTCAGAGATTATCATAATTTTGGCAAATAGCTTAGAATGTTAGCAGATGCCCCAAAGAGAAGAGTATCTCGTATGGACATAAGCTTGAAACCCTTGTCATCCCCTCAGAGAATTAAAGTGAAAAACAAAAACACTGCAAGTATTTTTTAATGACAGCAGCCTAATTTGCACTTCTTAAATAAGCAAGAAAATCCCTGCAGATAGCATTAGGTGTCAGCTTCACATAGCCTCTCACTCTTGTTTAAATTTCCAGCATGTGCAGGTGAAAAAGGGTGAATTGCTGGGAAAACAGGTCATTCAATTCTGACATCCATTTCAACTGCAGTAGAGACTTGGCTAGAGGGTGATTATATTAATAAAGCACGATATCTATCTTTTCGATAGGATTCTAGCAGAGTTTTGTTGTGTGGCAAAGTCTCAGAGGACTAGAGTGTCTCCAGCTCATGACAAGGCAGATCACCTCCAATGGACTCTTTTTGTTTTTGTTTTTGTTTTTTTAATTAATAGCTACTCTATTTATTTATTTATTTATTTATTTTTGGGTGTGTTGGGTCTTCATTTCGTGCGAGGGCTTTCTCTAGTTGCGGCAAGCGGGGGCCACTCTTCATCGCGGTGCGCGGGCCTCTCACTATCACGGCCCCTCCCGTTGCGGGGCACAGGCTCCAGACGCGCAGGCTCAGCAGTTGTGGCTCACGGGCCCAGTTGCTCCACGGCATGTGGGATCTTCCCAGACCAGGGCTCGAACCCGTGTCCCCTGCATTAGCAGGCAGATTCTCAACCACTGCGCCACCAGGGAAGCCCACCTCCAATGGACTCTTGAATGTAGGTGTACTTGATGGGAGGTGAGGCAGCTTGAAATGCGGAGGTCTTTCCATGCTAGGAACAAAACATCGCTCCTTCAATGCTGAAAATATCAGGGGGTGATGTATGTATGTATAATATATTGTTTAAAGTAGGAAACAGAGAAAGTGAAAGAGACATGCTTCCCTGGTTCTCTCAGATTTTTTTCCTGGCATAATCTGCTTTTTAGTCCTGTTATGATAGTAGCATTAATTAATATTTATGTGATACTTTATAATTTGTAAATCATTTTAATCACAGCATTATATAATTTGTATTTAGGAATTGAATATTATTGTCACCATTCCATAGATAAAACTGAGGCTCAGAGGTTTTAAGCAACTTGTTCAAAGGAACCTGACCAGCAATTCAAGCCTTTTAACCAGAACCTACACTCTCCATGGCAATTGCCTCCTAATAGAAGAAGTGTTTCTCTTACGTGGGTTAAAACATTCTTTCAGGGATAAAATTTTAAAATTCTGGGACCAAAGATGGCAGCTTTTCTAATAGTCCCTTTGCCAACCTTACCCCCAGCCTTCACGCTCATACTCACTGTGTGTATACTGTGGGGAAGGATGGAAGCGGGAAGTAAACTCTCCTGAGTCTCTGAGTTGATTGGTACTGGATAGATGATGCCCAAATCCCTTCTGTTTGTTTTAGTGAATATTCTTAAAGTTGTCTTTGTATAAAGTACTGTTCTATGTTAGCACAATTCACCTCTCTCTCTGAAGTGCCTCAAGCATAAAGGTGAGTGTGGCATTTAGCTGTACAAATGCTCCAGCTCTCTTGATATCAAGAAATAGAGGTATATCTGTGAGCAGATTTATGTCCATGACTCAAATACTTCTACCCTTTGTCTATCAACCCCTAGTACCTTAATTTCTCCAGAGAGAGGGAGAGATTGTTTTTCATCTCTATATAACACAGACATTTGAATACAGAACAATAAAAAAAAATCAATTCATAGTTTCAGATTCCCATTTTCTCATTTTAATATAAAAATCCCAATGCCTATTACCTGGTTCTCTGATGCTTTAATGGAGACAATATATATCAAAAGGTGGACAAAATTCTAAGAAATTTGCACTTCTATCTTTTATGGGAAATTAAGAATTTCTCAAGGTCACGTGGTGGCCGAAGTGTAGTACTTGGACAAGAATCCAGAATTTCTGACTCTGTTTGGTGTTTTATTCACCACAAAACACGCCTTGCACATGGCTATAGAGTCTTCGAGGGTACTCTAAGTAGAAGGTAGAGCACGTGGTCAATGTTATCTGAGATGGTAGTAGTAAGATACGTGGAAGATCAGCTCTATGTATTCTGAGGGTCTCCTCTAGGCATGGCCTAATCCAGACTGATCCAAAATAGCCGAGTCAGAAAAGTGAGGCTTAACCTTCCATGTCATTTCAGAAAGATGAGTGGAGGGAGGAGAGTTTTGGAAAATATTTCAATAAGACAGAAAAGGGGTAACTCATTGTTTGCTTGCTTTTCTCCATGGGGAAAAAGGAAAAGGGCAGTAAAAGCCCATTCTGCTGAAAAGCAGCTGGAAATTTCTTAAAATCACCTTTCTCACTCAATTTCATACTTGAGCATCTAGGCTCAGCTGGGCCCAGGCAGTTCATAGATGCATGAAAATGAAAAAAATAATGAAGATTAAAAGAAAAATCAGTTTCAGTTCTCATTTCATGCCCACTGACTTGTTCCATCCAGTGAGTGCTCCAGCCTGAACAGGGAGAGGTGGGACGAAGTCAGAAGTTGTGCATCTAATCCCAACTGTGTGGTGCTGGGGAAGCGAGGTAGCCTCTCTGAGCTTCTCTGAGCCTTATTTCCTCAGTTAAATATGAGATAAATGCTATCGAGGAATGATATTTAAAGTGCTGAGTGAATATTTTGTACTGAAAAAAGTATCTGTTCCTGCATATCTTAGTATTGGACTCACATTTCTTTTTGGTACTGACACAATTTTCTCACTCCAAGACCAAACAATAAAAGGCAGAAAAAGAGCAAAGCTGCCACAATCACTGGCCAGGACATTCCATCTTTGGGTTGATTAACCACGATACCTGAAAAGGGCATAAAGAGAGACGAACTTTAATGCCAAAGTTTGGCAACTGGAAAACAGGATGAACTGAATTAATTTGCTTACCTGAAACACGTTTTCTCCAAAGGCCATGGGGTGTTCATTGATCACAGTCATGCTCTGGGACCATGTCTATGCCTTGTTCTCATATCTGTTTTTGCATTTATACAATTGCTTATTTTACATGAATGTCTTTCTTGTTAGAATGTTCCAGAACTGATCTTTTCTTTTTTTCATTTCCGTAAGACCCTGGACAATTCCTGGCACATGGTGCCCAGTGAAATGGTATTTGTAAGAATGAATAAATAAAACTGATCATCTGTAAATTTGTTTTCCAAATTCACTTCAGTAAAGAAAACTTTATATGTAGAAATATTGGTCTAGCTTTGGATCTTCTTATTCTTAAAGGAGTCATTAAATGCTTTATGGAATATTAGTGTGTTAGGAGGAGGAGGAAAGAGTAAAAAGCATTGTAACAATTCAAAGGCCTGAAAGTCCAAAGCCAAAAAGGCCAGAGGCAATATAAATATAATATTCTGGACTGTTTTACTTTTTCTCTAACATGAAGGAAAAATTAAGAAAACAAACCCTCTTAGGAAATAAGATTGTCTGGTTCTGCCTGGCAGAGAATAAAAGGGAATGTTTATAATTATATAGTTGCTTAATTTTTTCCTTTTTAAAAAGTGTTTCATGATCATGTTAAAGATTCAAATAGTACAGAAATACAAAACTACAATGAAAAGGAAGTATCCTTACTTCTTCAGATGCCAGTTACCCACACTAGAGGCAATAACTTTTAATAGTTAATTATGTATCCTATCAGAAATTTTTTACGCATATATAAGCAAATATATGTACCATGAATATATATCCCTTCTTTTTACAAATGGGGGCATACTGTACATACTGTTCTGTTCCTGATTTCTTTCTCTTAAAAAACATTCTTGGAATACTTTTCACAGCAGTGCATAGAGGTTTTCCTCATTCTACAATATTAAATTACTGGCTAGTTCCCCAATGTATGGATCTACCATAGTTTATTTAATTGGCCTCTTAACGTTAGACGGTTAAATTGTTTCCAGGCTTTCCTTATTTATAACAACACTCCAGTGAAATTCCTAATACATTATAGGTAGATCATCAGCTCTTCAGATTACATAAATTATTTGGGCAAAAAGTGCATTTTTGTAACAGAATTACCTGGATTGTTTTTTTTTTCATTTTAACTAGATTATAAACTGATTGTAGGTGGAGACTAGTTTTTTAATTTTTTTGATTGCCTCAGATTTATTACACTGCTTTTCATAAAGCAAAGTTTCAAAAGCTACAGGCCAAAAAACTGGATTTAAAATATTAGTTACCAAATCTCTTCTATGTCTTACGTAGTTTGGATGGCAGCCACATGATGTCATGTTAACACTGGGTATCAGTGCTGAAGATTTTTCCTCTTACAACACGTATCCAGGGATTCAAGGTCCTCCTGATGCTCACGCTACTCTAGCCCTGTCAAAGCAGACACTGAGGGTACCCTGGAAGCTCACACAGTCCTAAAATACGTAACCATGTGGCTCATTGTATGCACAGGTGGCTAGAGAGCTCACAGTAGTTCAAACCACTGGAATATCATGATCACAAAAGAAATAATCTCACAAGAGGTCAATTTAGGACTCCACAAAGTTCTGTTTTAGTAAAGTCAAGACTTACTAAGCTCTACACTGGTAATATGGTGGACTATAACATTTTACCTCCAAAGTTTTAGAGAAATGAAAGAACAAAAGGTTTTAAATAGGTCTTCTAATAGGTCTTCCATCAATGCTTACTAATTTTCTCCCAACCAAATATAGAAAATGAGACCACTGACTTCAGGAATGTCTTAGTGGAGAAGCAGAGCTCCGATCTTGCCCTGTCTCTCAATTAGCTAGTTCTTTAAGGCACCAATAGTTAAAGATGTTAGTAGGATGTCGGTTTGCAGCTCTACTGCTATGTGGTGTGCAGGATAGACAATGCTCCAGTGACTGAGGACTGTACGACCCTCGATATGAAATAAACTGAGTCCCCAGGTGGAGCGTTCACCAGTTAAGTGAATACCTTCTGAAGGGAAAGAGTTGATTATGCCTCTGAATTTACAATCAAGATCTGTGTTGGGAGGGTCCTAACTTTATTGAATACCATGACCTCTTATGATATAAAACAAGGGATTACATTTAGCATTGACAAAATTTTATTAGTTGAATTACAGGAATACTCTTTGTTCCAAAAATCAGACTATACTTTCACAGAACTGAAATGTTTCTCACTACTTTTTACCTAGCTAATTCTTATTCATTTTTCAGATTTTAATTTTAAATATAACCTCAGAGAATCCTTTCTTGTTCCCCAATTAAAATCAGAGCTTTCTGTTAGACTCTGGCAACACCTTGTACTATACCATAAGATGTGTCACAAATAAATTTAATTGCATGATTATTTATTTACTAAATATCATCTATAATAGATTATAATCTTCAGGAGGCAAGTGTTTTCAATGTCTACCCAACAACTGGCACAGTACCTGACAAATGGTAGGTACTCAGTAAATACTTGTTGAGTGAATAAAACATAAAATTTTTAAAAATGGTAAATGACTCACCAGTGATATGGATATGATTATTTTTAGTAGATCCATTGGCAGTTGTGGGAACTTCTGAAAATGCTCTGGCTGTGCTGCTGAAGGTGTCACCTAGGGATATAAAGGGGATATCTGAACTGATCCTAATGACCATCTCCACCTGGTCAAGAAGTGTAAAATTGTGATTGAACTTCACTTGCTATTAGAAAGGGCTCAATTTGAATGGTCTAAATGCTCCTAAAATATTATGTGTAAAGTTTACTAAGGACCAATTTATGCAGGACTGGTATCCTAGGATCTAACAGTTACCAAAGAGTGAAACTTCCTATTAGTTTAAAGAAAAAAAGAGAAACAATACAGCACATACAACAAAATAATATCTGCTAAAGAATCTCCATGAGAAGTGGTTATGGCAAAATGTCTGAAGTTGGTGTCATGGAAAGATGAGGCTTATCCATAGTGGCCCAGGTTATCAGAGGTCCAATGAATCAAAATACTGATTCTTACCACTCTAATATGTTTGATAAGATCAATAAAAATTCCTTTGTGGGCTTCCCTGGTGGCGCAGTGGTTGAGAATCTGCCTGCTAATGCAGGGGGCATGGGTTCGAGCCCTGGTCTGAGAAGATCCCACATGCCGCGGAGCAACTAGGCCCGTGAGCCGCAACTACTGAGCCTGCGTGTCTGGAGCCTGTGCTCCGCAACAAGAGAGGCCACGATAGTGAGAGGCCCGCGCACCGTGATGAAGAGTGGCCCCCACTTGCCACAACTAGAGAAAGCCCTCA
The DNA here is from genome assembly GCF_965194825.1 of Balaenoptera physalus. Taxonomy (NCBI): domain Eukaryota; kingdom Metazoa; phylum Chordata; class Mammalia; order Artiodactyla; family Balaenopteridae; genus Balaenoptera; species Balaenoptera physalus. The sequence goes on from NC_138891.1 coordinate 87,999,174, forward strand.
CACAGAAATGAAGACCCAACACAGCCAAACATAAATAAATAAATTTTTTAAAAAATTCCTTTGCAACATCTGAGTAGACAAATCCATGTCAACAAATCATTCCATTTTCTAATGGAAAATTAAAACTTAAAATGCACTTTAATGGATTTATTTGGCCCCCAAATGCTATTATGTAGATTTCATTTTGAAATAAAATAGAGACAAATCTAAGACTTGGTCTCTGACTATCTTTTTTGAGTGACTGGGAAGAATTTTGGTTCCATCCATTGTCATTTTTATCATCACTGTCATTTTCATCAAGATGCACTTTTAAATACCTGAGATTGGCTTCGTTCTCATTTTTCCACCTCTGATCAAATAAAGCAGACCACAACCTTCCCTGACACTAAATTTTCCCTAAGTGCTCACCATGAAGTGTCGAACCTGCCCTTGAGGGGGATGAACTGTACGTTTCACTGGGCATCCATGAAGCTGCTAAAGGAAGAAGATAATGGAAAAGTTAATCTGTATAAGACTAATTATTTTATTGTCTCGTCTTGACCTTTAATTGAACCTAAAAATTCAGCACACATTAGAATGTCCCAAAATAAAGTGGGAGTTGAGGGAATGCTTGTGGTCCAGATGTTTCTAATAGGGAAGGTTTTGATCACAGACATTTAAAGCAGGAAGAAGAAATGGAAGAAAACACTAGGAGAGGTTTTTCCAGCCCCAGAGTGTTGTGACTGTTCTCATGTCTATCCCACAGATGAGCTAAAAGAATGAAAGCCCAAGTGTGTTACAGTGGTCTTCAGTAAAGAAAAGATGCCAATAGGACTTTTTTATTTTTAACATCTTTATTGGAGTATAATTGTTTTACAATGGTGTGTTAGTTTCTGCCTTATAACAAAGTGAATCAGTTATACATATACATATATCCCCATATCTCTTCCCTCTTGTGTCTCCCTCCCTCCCACCCTCCCTATCCCACCCCTCTAGGTGGGTCACAGAGCACCGAGCTGATCTCCCTGTGCTATGCGGCTGCTTCCCACTAGCTATCTATTTTACATTTGGTAGTGTATATATGTCCATGCCACTCTCACTTTGACCCAGCTTACCCTTCCCCCTCCCCATGTCCTCAGGTCCATTCTCTACGTCTGCATCTTTATTCCTGTCCTGCCCCTAGGTCCTTCAGAACCACTTTTTTTTTAGATTCCATATATATGTGTTAGCATACGGTATTTGTTTTTCTCTTTCTTACTTCACTCTGTATGACAGACTCTGGGTCCATCCACCTCACTACAAATAGCTCAATTTTGTTTCTTTTTTTTTTTTTTTTAAAACACTGAACTTCACAACCTGGAAGTGTTTTTTTTTTGTTTTTTTTTGTTTTTTTAAAGATTTATTTATTGATTGATTGATTGCTATGTTGGGTCTTCGCTTCTGTGCTAGGGCTTTCTCCAGTTGCGGCAAGTGGGGGCCACTCTTCATCGCGGTGCGCGGGCCTCTCACTATTGCGGCCTCTCTTGTTGCGGAGCACAGGCTCCAGACGCGCAGGCTCAGTAGTTGTAGCTCACGGGCGTAGTTGCTCCGCGGCATGTGGGATCTTCCCAGACCAGGGCTCGAACCCGTGTCTCCTGCATTAGCAGGCAGACTCTCAACCACTGCGCCACCAGGGAAGCCCAATTTTGTTTCTTTTTATGACTGAGTAATATTCCATTGTATACATGTGCCACATCTTCTTTATCCATTCATCTGCTGATGGGACACTTAGGTTGCTTCCATGTCCTGGCTATTGTAAATAGAGCTGCAATGAATACTGTGGTACATGACTCTTTTTGAATTATGGTTTTCTCAGGGTATATGCCCAGTAGTGGGATTGCTGGGTTGTATGGTAGTTCTATTTTTAGTTTTTTAAGGAACCTGCATACTGTTCTCCATAGTGGCTGTATCAATTTACATTCCCACCAACAGTGCATGAGGGTTCACACCCTCTCCAGCATTTATTGTTTGTAGATTTTTTGATGATGGCCATTCTGATCGGTGTGAGATGATATCTCATTGTAGTTTTGATTTGCATTTCTCTAATGATTAATGATGTTGAGCATTCTTTCTTGTGTTTGTTGGCAATCTGTATATCTTCTTTGGAGAAATGTCTATTTAGGTCTTCTGCCCATTTTTGGATTGGGTTGTTTGTTTTTTTGATATTGAGTTGCATGAGTTGCTTGTATATTTTGGAGATGAATCCTTTGTCAGTTGCTTCATTTGTAAATATTTTCTCCCATTCTGAGGGTTGTCTTTTCGTCTTGTTTATGGTTTCCTTTGCTGTGCAAAAGCTTTTAAGTTTCATTGGGTCCCATTTGTTTATTTTTGTTTTTATTTCCATTTCTCTAGGAAGTGGGTCAAAAAGGATCTTGCTGTGATTTATGTCATGGGGTGTTCCGCCTATGTTTTCCTCTAAGAGTTTAATAGTGTCTGGCCTTACATGTAGATCTTTAATCCATTTTGAGTTTATTTTTGTGTATGGTGTTAGGGAGTGTTCTAATTTCATTCTTTTACATGTAGCCATCCAGTTTTCCCAGCACCACTTATTGAAGAGGCTGTCTTTTCTCCACTGTATATTCTTGCCTCCTTTATCAAAGATAAGATGACCATATGTGCGTGGGTTTATCTCTGGGCTTTCTATCCTGTTCCATTGATCTATATTTCTGTTTTTGTGCCAGTACCATACTGTCTTGATTACTGTAGCTTTGTAGTATAGCCTGAAGGGTAAGCTGACATTATTGTTTGACCATGAAAACTGAAGTGTCAACAGCGAATAATCAGACCCCTGTGGCTACAGGACTTGTTAGCTGCTGGGTGAGTCCTTTTGATACATTCAGAGGCAAACCTTCCCCTTGAGTGGATGGCAGCAAATTCCAGAAGCACATATGGCCTTTGAAACAGATATATCAACTCATTTTGTTTAGCTCTCCAACTCTGGCAAGAAAGTTACACTTCTTGGCAGACTCCACATATCTGTACCTGATAACATGCCTATAATGTAATGTAAAGTAAAATAACTACAGTAGTATATGGTTATAGTCAATAGAAAAACATTATGCTCATTTATTTAAAACATTAGTATACATGATTTTCCCAGCTGAATGCTTTCTTTTGTGTCAAGACCAAAACAATAAGCAAAACCAAAATAAAATAAAACATTAAAACCCCCCTTAGCCTGACCCTTTCTTGGTTTCTCTCTAGATGCCAGTGGCAGTTACAGCTGCAGACAAAGGTATGTTACCAGGCCCTTTGGAAGAGCTGAAAGTCACTGATTTCTGGGGATTGCTCACAGGACAGTCTGTGATAGCTGCTCCACTTGGGGTCACCCACCAGGTTAGAGTGATTTTGTATATAGCTATTTTGAGTTTGTCTAGGTCAGGGAGATGTTCTTATCTTCAATATAGTTCTATGACCCTGTACATGTGATCTTGATACTTCCTGTTCTAGACAGAATGCCAAGGTCTATAGATGACTATGGACAGGGTACTTTTTTAATGCCAATTTTTAATGTTTAAGCCATTAAGCCAGGAGTTTGATTGACAAAGAGCAAAATCAACTAAAAAGAAATTGGAACCAGGCCTGGATTTAGGTAAAATTATGAAGAAGGCAGTTTGTTCTGGATAACCTTACAGATTTTTTGCCCAATATGGTGTCTCCTTTACTTCCTACTTTTAGGGCCTGAAGCCTTTATTTCTTATCTCTTCAAAGTCTGTTTGCAAGAAAGGATATGATAAATTAATTTATGCTAAGATATGAATGGTTTAACAAGTGCTATCACTTTGAGAGAAATGGGTATTTAAAAAAAGATTGTCTATTTTATGTTTATTATCAGCGAGTCAATATAGAACACTTGTAATGATCAGTTACATGTGGATACCAACAGTTTTTTCATTAAATACAGAGCACCAGTCTTTTCTGGTCAATTTTGATTTTCTCCAAACAAGAAAACCAAACATAATACAATTTCAGGAGATGGTAATACCATCAGCATGATCCATCCAAATTGCAAAAATGTCAATACTTAACTTAAAATCATGTAAATTATTTGACCATTTCATAAAACTACTTGTTGGCCTTCTGAAAACTTTTGAAGTATAAAAAGATCTCAAAATATGTGTGATAAAATTGAATTACAAAATCCACTTTGGAAAACTAGGGAGTTATTTTCCTGATTTTGGCTTTAAGATTTTTCAAAATCTGTTAAAAAAGAAATAAAGAGGAAAGTGTGTTGAGAGAGGTGAAGAAAAAGAAGCTTCCAGTTGATAGACTTAACATGTCTGAAAATATTTCAGTAATGTAAAGGAAAAACTTCAAGAGCAAGAATATATTACAATTAAGAGCGTTTCAGCAAGATTAAGAGATGGGCAGTTCTTGTATTAACTGTTCCCATAGGAGAGAGGTCTTCCTGAAGAATACCAGTTTACAGAATCCTCAGTAAGATAGAGCTGGCTATCTCCAGTGATTTATCTTTCACTAAAACAATACTTTTTCTAAAAGCTCATCCATTCCATCATTTAGATAGCCAATTTTTAGGATGTGTTAAACACTGGCTACTCCATCTGCCATTCTTAAGTCTCCTTGGGAGTCTCTCAGCAGAGTTAAATTATTATTGTCCTTTAATTGATTGAAATATTCTGTGTTCTTCAAGGTATCATCATGTTTTTTAAATATATAGGTTAATTCTCCTTTAAATTCTTTGAGAACACATTTTCATCAAAATCCATGAATGAGCACTACTTTGACATTTGGATGATAAACACCAGCTTGACAGATAACGTCCTTAAGTACATCATCATTATTGGTCGAAAATATGAACATAGGGATATGGTGTGGTTAGAGTTTCTCAAATAAATTCTTATATCCCTCCTTTAGCATAATCAGTTTCTTCCACAATTCTTTTAAATTTAGCTTTTGATAAAGGTTATTCGACAAGGAGACTCTGTGACTTAGCATACCATTCTACCATAAAAGGGTACTTCTATGGTAAAAACAAGATCAACTTCGATAGCATTGTCTTTTTCCTTGAGTTGCAATAACATTTTTTGACATTCATTTGTAACCAGCTTACAGTTCTCAATAATGTTATGACATGTTAGGCATCTTTCCCTTTGTAGGAAAATCTACTTACTGTCATATAAAAGTCCGTGATTATCTGGTTTGGCAGCTCCTCTTTTGACAACATCACAGATAATTTCTGGTACTCTTATAGGGTTCTTGAGGCAAATTGAACTTTTCTAAAATTCTGGCATGATTTTTACATGTACAGACTTTATATTGAGTAACCAATCTTCCTTAAGACACTCTGAGTTCTGCCCTTAATTTTGTCCTAGAACAAAGGCATAGGGTGGCAAGCAATAATCATAGATGCGGGGCTTGGACACAGAGATCTCACTGATCTTGGTCTTCTGCCCCAACTTTTTCTTCAAGGGGAATATATACTGGGTCAGCATCACCTCTTCCATCACGATGCAAATACTGGTACCAGCTACTGTGTCCACTCTTGCCATGATCACTTAGTCCATAAATGGGACCCCCTTATGGTCTTCCTAACAAAGATGACATTTACAAGCTTTGGAAGTGTGGGGCTTGTGTACTAACTGTGAAGAACATGGAGCCCCCAGAAACTGGTATTTTAACAGAGGATAGAATTTTAAATCAGAGGAATAAATCTTTAATTTGAGGCTGACCTAATGAGGAATTAGGTGACAGAATGGGAGCAGAACAGTGTTTTAGATAAAAGGAAAATGGAAAGAGATGTGATCTGAGACATATAAGATTTTAGAATTTGAAGATAAGAATGGTGAGTTTAGAGAATCAGCATCCTGGCCAACAGGGAACGGAGGGACTGAAGAGATTATGGTGCAGCCTGACACAGGGCCCAGCATCGCTGTAGGTCCTGGCATTGCTGTGTCCCTGCCATTGACCCTCAACTCCTCAACTCTAGCTTCTCCGTCACCCTCTGCCTATGGAAAGTAGAAGGGGTTGTTATGAAATTATTAAGCACAACTACCAGGAACTTGAGGAGAAACAGCCAGGACCAGGGACAGGATAAGAAATGCACTTGTAAGATTTAAGAAGAATATGTAAATTCTGAAGAATACGGGATGCAAGGTCAAAGAACAGAATAAAAACCTCATGTGAGATCGATAAGAGGTACTCTGAGGCGTGTGTGTGTGTGTGTGTGTGTGTTTGTGCGCACATGTGGTGACAGTGAACTTGACGATTTTGGTAATGGGATAAATTGCAGGCTTAGGGACCCATGGAGACTCATATCATTTTTCTGCTTGCCTAACTTAGACAGACAAACTGATTTCAATGTGGCTTTAGGCTCCATTGGGCCAGATGGATGGCAGGAAAAACCAGAAAGAAAAAAGTAATTAAGCTTCAATTTTCTGCTCCATGGCCTGATCACCTGTGTCAGGATGAAAATGTGTCCTAGGATGTTATTAAGCTCATACATTTTGGGTATTTAGAAGTTCAGATTTGGTATCTCCATTTCATAGATGGTTACAGTAAAATATGCATTACTGTTCTAGACTGTAGGAAACATGGAAGCTGAACTAGGATTAGATTCCAACATTCTTGAATCGCAGCCAAGACCTCTTCAAGTTAATAAATAATGAAATAACAACAAAAGAATATATTAAAACATACACTAATAAATTTATTGTAAATGCAATGTACTCAGAACCTTCTTGTGACATCCAAATATATATGAGCTATACAAAATGCGTGTATAAGCAAATATCCCATAGAATGTGTTCATAAATAGCAAGGGCCCTAGAAACACTGCTAGTGGGTTTATTTCACTAGAAATCCATCCATTATCATTCTTTTTTTCCCTCTGAACATTTCGTAAATCTATTGAAATAAACATATTGGAAGAAAAAAATCCCATTACCAATGCCTGACACGAATCTTGCCAAATGCATCATCTAATATTGGATGTCATATTGCAGTCCAATCCAATGAGTAGAAACATGTTTCAAAAACAGTTTGGGACTGAGCAATCAATATTAACTTGTTGGATCCTAATGTGTTTTTGTGAATGATTATAAATAGAGCAACTCACTGTGGGGAATTTTTTCTCTAAGCTTATGGATGAAAAATGGCAAATGGTTAACAAGATCTTCTTGCATAAATAAAAATGTGGGTTTTCACTGCCAGGAAAAAGAATTGTTTGTTGGGTTTTAGAGTCCCTTCCTAGATTTCACAATTTCTAAGGCTATTTTTATGGTAAGAATGATAAAGAGATGTCTGAGGATAGATGAAGTTTTCAAGTGGGGAAGGACAGAAAATGTGAAGGATTACAATAGTTCATTTCATTATGAAATCTATTGAAAAGACCAAGAATATACTTGTGTAAATTAGGAAACACTTTCAAGCAAGACACTTTCAATTTTCTAGTTTCTGGGGCAAAAAGTACCTTGGGTGGCCTCTATGCTTCATATTGATGTGATGCATGGGATAAAAAGGATTTTATTCTGAGCACACATGCTATTGTAATAACAATTTAAATAAAACAAATAAATAAAAAGCTCAAAACTTTCAATTAAACAGATCATTTCTTTTCACTGTGTGTGTGTGTTTTCTTCCTTGCCCAAATGTACACATACCTTTTCAATCAATCATTCGACAAATATTTGCTGAGCACCTACTGTTACCTGCCACTAGTACAGATGTTAGAATACTACAGTGAACAACAGAAAAAGGTTTAGGTCCCTGTTCTTGTGTATCTTACATTTTAGTATAATTTCAATAGACAATCAAATAATTCAAATAAACAAAGGAAAACATCAGATGCTAATTAAAATATGGGATAATTTATATGCAATCATAGCATAAATTTAAGTTGGAGTTCAGCTTTTTCCTATAACATTGTCCAATAAATTTTTATCCCCATTGTTACATGATCTACCTTCCCTGTAACCAAGAAGTATTAATTCATTTATTGATTCAACAATATTTGTTGAGCACCAACTCAATACCATGCACTATCTCAGGCACTGTGGATACAGGTAAACAAACAAAAAAACACTCTCATGGAACTTTCTTGTATTATAGTATCAAGAATGAAGGGTGACAACTAGTGTAGGTAGAGTTTCAGCATAGTTTATTATAAACAACTAAATTTTATGTTAACATCAATTTTATGTTTAACATAGGATAAATGTTAATCTATTAAGTATGAACTTTCATCCCCAGTCTAATGCTTTTTATTATCAATTAATATCTGATTGGTAAAAAATTCCCAGCTTCTACCCTTTTCTATGTAGCTTAGTACATTTTGGCTATTGTTTTGTTTGGCTTCATAATATCCATTGAGTTATTATCTCATCCTACCCTCAACTCATACACACAGATTTTGGAATTATTATAAATAACACTATAAATATTTACTCCCCATCCCATCCCTTGTATGCCCATTCAAAAGCAAATGCTGTTCTGAATGTTGTCTATTATTCACTTACTTATATATATTTTAAATTTTCATCACTTATTATGCCTAAGCCATATAGTGTTTGGTTGTACTTGCTTTTAATCCTAGAGATTATCATACTAAGTGAAGTAAGCCAGCCAAACATCAGAGAAAGACAAACATCATATGATATAACTTATATGTGGAATCTAAAAAAATGATACTAGTGAACTTATTTACAAAACAGAAATAGACTTACAGATGTAGAAAATAAACTCATGGTTACCAAAGGGGAGGAGAGGGGAGGGATAAATTAAGTGTTTGGGATTAAAATATACACACTACTATATATAAAATAGATAACCAACAAGAACCTACTGAATAGCACAGGGAACTATACTCAATATCTCATTAAAAAATATGAATGTAAAAAAAGAATATATATTTATATATACGTATAACTGAATCACTTTGCTGTACACCTGAAGCTAACACAACATTATAAATCAACTTTATTTCAATAAAAATTTTAAAAAATTTTAAAATTTTAAAAAATAAAATTTACTTTAAAATATCATTCCATATATTGTCACTTGGCATTTACTTTTTTGACTCAATACAGTGTTATTAAGATTCATTCATGCTGTCATACGTGGCTGCCATTCACTCATTTTTCATTGCTCCATAGTATTTTATATGACTATATTACAGTTTATTTATCCACCCTCCTAACTATGACCATTTAGATAATTTACAGTTTTATTTGTTATTATGAGTAGTGTTTTCCCCCCAACATTTGTGTGCATATCTCCTGGACACATGTAATAATTTGTTTTTGGAGGGGTATTTATCTAGGAGTAGAAGTGTTGAATTGTCTGCTATGAAACTCTTCAGCTATAAAACATAATGCCTAAGTGGTGGAAAGAGATGGTACCAATTAATACCCTCACCAGCAACATATAACAAATTATATTGATCTACATCCTATATAACACTTGGCAATTCCAGACTTGTTAATTTTTGCAAGTTGATTATGTGTTAAATGACTTCCTGAATTTAGTCTTCACTGGCATGTCCTGATTGTTAGATAGGCTGAGAATCTCTAGATGCTTTCTAGCTACTTGTGTTTCATCTTTTGTGATGTGCCTATTTGTTCATTTCCTACTGCTTTTTGTCTTTTTAAAACTTGGTTTGTAGGCATTCTTTATATATTCTTGATATAAAGTTTTGATCCTTTGCTAACTATATATTCTTGATCCTTTTTCAAATATGTGTGGCAAATATCTTCTCCCAGATTATAGTTTGCCTTTTTTTAAACTGTCTTTAAGGAGTCTTTTGATGAAAAAAATTTTCTTAATATTATTGTATTCTAATTTTTCAATTGTTTTTATGGTTAGTGCCTTAGGTCTCTTCTTTAAGCCCTTTCTTACCCCAAAGCCAGGAAGAAGTTCACCCTAATTTTATTACATGTTTTAATATTTAGCTTTTTGACACAAATGTCTTAAACTACATGGAGTTTATTTTTGTGTACTGTGCATGGTGGGAGTGCATTTTAACATGTTTTTATTATAAAAAATCAATGTTCCTGGGTCCACTTGCTGAACAGTCTCTTCTTTTTACAGTACTCTGCATGCCACCTTTGACATACATCTAGGTTACACTGCCTTATGGATCTCTTTGTGTGCTCTCTCTTCTGATACTGCCTTTTCATTCCTGTATTTGGGTACTGAGTTCATGGGTGTCTATTATATTATCAACGTATTTGTTGAGAGAAATGTGTTACATTAAATTATAGAGCGCCATGCCCAGACTAAGAATGAAACTGTGTCATGAATTAAAGATTGTGATTAATCTACATCTGTGAACCTGAGGTCCATAAAACAGATAAAGTAAATAAATTATGCTCAAAGAGCGATATTACACAGGTTCCTTTTCTCTCTTTGATTTATTTCCTAAGGACAAGTTCCCAGCAGTGAGATGACTGACTGAGCCAGTGGGTATAAAAGACTTTTAGAGGTTTTCAATGTACAACTTAAATGCTTTTTAAAAGGGACATACACATTTACTCTGTGGCAAAGGGCCCGGGAGTTAAATTCAGAAGTCCTGCACCTGTGGCATCCAGGTTTCTCTTCGCTTTAGCCACATCCTTTGCTGCTTCCCACCATGCTGATCTTTGTCTTGTACCACTAAGAGGCAGTATATTTCCTTTTCCAATCCTGTCAATACCTGCTAAAGCAGCATCAGCAGACCCTGCTGCTACTTGGTCAGATGACAAGTAACAAACCATTTCTGTGCCTCACACTGGGCTCTCTCTTTTCCTTTTTTTTTTTTTTTTTTTTTTTTTTTTAGTGATATGCATATTCTAGCTAGTTCCCTCTTTCCCCAGATCTACTGATAGTTTGCTTTTTTATCTCCACTTTACTCAGATGTTGCCTTCCTCAGCAAGGCCTTTCAAGACCACCCTATTTAGAAGGGCAGTGCCCCCTCACCCTTGATTCTCACTGTCTCCCTTCTCTGCTTTATTTTTTCTGTATCACTTATCACTGTTTGTCTGTCTCTCTTCCACCAGATTTTGGAACTTAGGTCTGTTTTGTTTACAGATATATCCTTAGCAACTTCAACAATGCTTTAAACATTGTCAATGCCTTGTAAATATTTGTTAATATGATTTTAAACAAAGCACACAGTAGCTGTTCAATATATGTGTTGGGTAAATGAATGAGGCCCAGAGTACTCCAAGGGACTCACAGTTACACTTACAGTATTTGGCATCTTTCCCACTGGAGGTCCAGGAGTAGTTGAAGCCTCGGGTAGTCAGGTCGTAATTGCTGGCTGAAAGACAAAATTTTCAGAATTCCACTTTCTTATAAGGCTGTAATTTAATTTTACTTTGATGTGCTGAATTTTTAAACTATATGACTTTGGGGAAATCTGAAATTGAAAATATGCTTTGCTACACAGGAACACTAGCTGGCATAATAAGCAAAAGTCTGTAGTTTATGTTTAATGCCAACTTGTCACTGATTTTCTTTCTTTTTCTGTTCTTGTCACCAACTCAGATCACTGGGAGTATTGTAAAGATTACTTTAATATTACCTTAAAAATCCCAGGACAAATGAAAAATACAATATAATAACAAATCACCAACCCCATATTTTTAAGATTACAGTGATTGGCATATCAATATAGAGTCACCAGATAATAACTTGCCACAGAGTAACTCAAAACCAAAATATCAACATCAAATGAAAAAATATAGCATTTTGCCCAAACCTCAATATTATCATAGCAGTAGTGTTGTGTTGTCTCTTTTGAGTCACATGAGGAAAGCCTTGCTATACTCACTTTGAGCACTTGGAGGGGTGACGTTTGGAGTCGATGTAGTCACATCTACAAGGGCTGTTGAAGATGGAGCTGGATAACCTACTTTGCAAAAAAATTCCCAAATTGTCATAGGTATTTACTTTCACATGTTTAAATATGCCACTATGCTTAACAAGGGGCACGTAGAGCATGGAGTGTTAGAGTTGGAAAGAATCTTAGTGAATACATACTCTAATGGCTTCATTTTATAAATTATGAAACTGAGTTCAAAAGTTCTATGCTTGTGGTTACACACCCAACATTCACACTTTCAAAATATATTGTTTTAGTGCTACTGTGTGCAAGACTATTCGACATTCAATGAACAATGACGACAAGGTCCTCACCCTCATGGAACTTATCTTGTAGTGAATCTTCACAATTGTATATAATATTTTCCAATACTAAATATGGTTTCATATTTACTTCAATTCTTAGCTTTCAAAATCATCTCCATCTTTATAAACCATCATATTTCCCATTCTCCTCCTCCCTCCCTTCTCCCCAAAATGAAAGACTAATTCATATTCATTTGAAAATACCTCTGGATATAAAGCAAGGTAGATTGAAGAAGAAAAATACCCTACCACAGCACACTGAAACATGTTTATGTCTCTAGGGAAGACAAATCTTTAATAGATTTTTTATTTATATTTATTTCTCCTTTGTTCCAAAACATGTTCATGGTGGCTTACATAAATATGCAAGTTCAAGAAGATAAAAGAAGTGGATAGAAAGAGAAAAAAAGGGCAAGGAAAAATAAAGTTAGAAAAAGAATGTTGAGTTTTGTTGAAACCTGACTGGGGATATTACATAAAAGGCATTTCTTGATGTAGTGTTCTCTTAGTAGATATGGACTGCACATTTGGTCAGAACTTTCTAGTAACAATGCTAAGAAATAAAAAGTATATGTTATGACATTGGACTTCCCTGGTGGCGCAGTGGTTTAGAATCTGCCTACCAATGAAGGGGACACGGGTTCGATCCCTGGTTCGGGAAGATCCCACATGCCGTGGAGCAACTAAGCCCGTGTGCCACAACTACTGAACCTGTGCTCTAGAGCCCATGCGCCACAATTACTGAGCCCACGCGCTGCAACTACTGAAGCCTGCATGCCTAGAGCCCGTGCTCTGCAAAAAGAGAAGCCTCCGCAATGAGAAGCTCGCGCACCGCAACGCAACGAAAAGTAGCCCTTGCTCGCCACAACTAGAAAAAACCCGCACACGGCAACAAAGACCCAACGCAGCCAAAAATAAATAAAATTAAAAAAAAATCAAATATCTATAAATATATATATATATGAAAGTGTATGTTATGCCACTGATAAACATTATAAGATAAAAACAGTCAATTTTTAAGAGAAACACAGCTATTCTTTTTATTGTGATTAAAAAAATTTTCTCCCCAGTCTTTATAAAAAACATACTGTAAAATGTGTACAATATTCTCAACAATATCCTTACAGTATGGCAGACAATATGCTCATTCACCCTCATGCTCTAGTTAGTAGTGAATAGCCTGGCAACTTCCCAGGTACCTCAATTCTGGGAAAGGGCATGCCTTAAATAGAAAACATGGGTAATCAAATCTCTGAAAGAAGTATATATAAGATAAATAAATAAATGGCATTGTGGTTCATAAGAAGCTCACATAAGAGATGACCAACCACAATCGTTTTGCAATGCAGCCTACCAATGAACACCAAAGACATACTACACACCAGCTCCATGAATACAGTTAGATACGGGGAGATGTGTTATAGGCTGCCTCACATGATGCTGTATGAGGAACGAAAATGGGCAGCCAGCAGCAGGATGGGCAGAAAAAAGTGTTTTAAAGACAGGATATGCACAGCTTCATTCATCCAACAAATACTTATCGAGTTCCCACTATGTACTAGTATTGGAGATAAAGTGCAGAGAATGAGAGTTTTTGCCCCTGCCCTTATGGAGTATACAATTTAGTGAGAATAAAGGTCAATAAGGCAGATTACTGGTTGACCACCAAACCCAGTCCTCTTCTTTCTGGCACAGAGAAACTACACTTCCTAGCGTCCTGTGCAGTTAGGTGTGGTGGCCATGTACCAAGTCCCAGGCAATGGACTGTGAGTGGGCGTGATGGCTGTCACCTCAAGGCTTGTCCTATAAAATATCCCACATATGATCCCCCATGATCTTTCCTCATGTACCATCCAGGTATTATGACATAGAGTGACTTGGAAGTCACAACTTAAATGTGATAGAGCTGCCACAGCATGGGTTACAGGACAGAGCACTCAGTTACCTGCTTGGCCTTTTATTGGTTCTTTCTGTTAGGATAAATACATTTGTATTATATCAAGTATAAATGAACAAAATGAAATGTTGGAATTTGTTGTTACTGTAGTTTGTTTTCTTTCCCTCACAAGTAGTATAAAGACAATTGCAGTAGAAGATAAGTACTATGGTAGAGAAAATGCACTGTGCTGTGGGATTCCAAGGAGGAACACATAACCAAGACATGTGAGCTCAGCGAAGGCTTTCTGGAGGAAGTCACATATCAACTAGGCTTGAAGGGTGACAGGAATTAGCCAGACAAGTTGGAGAAAGAGGGCAAGCAAGGAGCAGAATATCCCAAGCAGTGTGGACAGAAAAGGTGGGAGAGAACTGAAGCCCGATCAGAATGTTGAAGGCACTCTGTGAGAAGAAAAGGGATGAGGATGGAGAAGTAAGAAGAAGCTACATCCTTAAGATTCCACGGAGGAATAATACCAAACTAGACCTTAACAGATGCTCTGACCCCAGGGTAAGTGAAGGGTGGCCTGGACTATAGTGTGAAGGCTGTGGGGAAGAAGAGAAGTGGACAGGTTTCAAGTGTGGGCTCTACAGGCTTGGTAAACGGCTGAATGTAGGAAATTAGGAAGAGAGAGAAGTCAAAATAACTTCCAGTTTTCCAGCTTGGGCAGATTTTTGGATCAAGGCATCATTATCTGAGAAAATAAACAGAAAAAATAGCTTTGGAAGGGCAAGAGGCACGAAGATGAAATAAATTTTGGACAGATTGATTCTGAGTGCATATGAGACATTCAATTCCAGAGGGTTGAGCATGTGAGTCTGAATCTTAGGAGTAAAGTTAGGCTGCAAATGAGTATTTGTGAGACATCAGCATGTAGACAGTAATTGGAGTAACTGAGAGTGCCACAGAAGGTGGGTCCTGGCAGAAGAGAAGAGGGTCTAGCATGGAACAATGAGGACCACTTCCATGTAAGGTACTGGCAGGAGAAAAGGAGATTGAAAAGGAGGACCCCAGGGAGGCAGGAGGAAAGCCAGGGGCTATGGCTTAGAGAAGCCAAGGTGACGGAGGGTTTCCAGACGCAGGGCCAGTCAGTCCAATTCCGCAAATATTTGTGAGTGAGCGCTGTGTGCCAGACGCTGGGTCAGTGCAGTCAAATGCTGCCAAGAAGACAGATTCCCTTCTAGCTCTTAACTGCTAGGAAGCCATTGCATTAGACTTGCATACAAAGCCTAAGAGACAGATTTGCAAACCACTTGGAGACGTGCAAAAGCAGTGTAGCTTAGCTATTAAAAGCATGAATTCCAGAGCCACATACCGTGAGCTGAAGCCTCGCTTAGTTGTAAGTTAAATGTATGATCTTGGTAAAGTTTACTGACCTGTCTCTCTTTCTTGTATTCCTCATGTCTAAAATAACAGTACTTTTCTATAGGGTGACTGTGATGATTGAGAAATCATCACTCGTATGAATTCTCGTAGAAGAATGCCTGGCATGAGGTAAACACTAAAAAGTAATCTTAGAAGCTATACAACAGGTCATCTGCAGTTTAGTTCAGGTGCTGAAAACACAAGGATATCGTAGCAATAGACGAATCTCCTGATGAGTTCTACCACTGACCCACTTTCCTTGGCCTTTCTAGAAGGACTCTGATTCCAGGTAACCAATCCCTCCCTCCCCAGGCTGGCCCAAGTCAAGAACTACATTCCAAAAGGCTGCACCAGAAAAGGGCTGTCTGGGGTGAAGAGAACAGCAGCGTGCTGGGCATTAGCTCTCTGATGGCGTAGTGATGCCTCCTGGCCGAGTCACCTGCAGCTCTCCTCTTCCACCTCACTGAGCCCCCGTGGCTCAGATTCTCGTGCAGTCACTGTAACTTCCAGCTCACTGCCTCCTACTGCTCATCAAGACAAATGGCAGGAAAAATGCACCAAAAGACTGGCGGCAGGATACACGAAGAAGCTGTAGGGCAAGCTCAGATTGTCTCAAACTGAGTATTGGGATCACATTCCTGGACACCCCAGAACTGCTCTTAGGGAATTGAGCCCTGGCGTTCTCCCACTGGCCCACCCTGGCCGGCAGTCGAATAGCAAGGAGGTCAGCCGCTGTTCACTCCCTGTGAGCATTTGGCTGGCTGTGCTCCACCACGCCCTCTAGAGGAAGGCCCAGGAAGTCTCTGCATCAAGAGCAGCTATGCTTCTCCTCTGCAACTGGCTCATTACGATTTTATGAACCTATGGATCACAGAGTGAATTTGAATTTCTTTCTCTCATCGAGATGGCTTTATCTTTGTCCCTCTTTGCAGTAATTTCTTCAGTTATCTGTTTTTAAAATTTTGTAAGTTTACCTCGTAACCGTACAAGACAAAGTAAAAAATGCGCAGAAGAAAACTAGCCATAAGTAATCACTGGATACTGTGGGATACTGAGAGATATGATGTGCTTCTCCTAATTAATATAGGAAGAAAAGGTGAAAGAGGAAGTGAGGAGGGGAAGGGAAAAAGAAGAAAGACTATCCACGTTTTAAACAATTCTCAGAAGGATAAAAGAAAGAATGATCCCTTTACTCTGAAACTCTGTTCCTTGTATAGGAGAAAGTGTGGCTTTCATTGTCAGTCATAGTCTCATCTCTTATCTCCCTTCCCATGGGCCAGCATCATTCATTCTTCCTCCCTCCCCCACTCTCTTCCTCTCACTGGGAGAACTGACTTTCACAGTATTCACCAAGTGACTTAGTAAGTGAAAGCAGAAAGGAATGGTTTTACAGTGGTGATACATCCTAACAATGGTGATGATGATGAAGAAAAAGAACAAGGAAGCAAAAATCAAGAACTTTGTATTTATTTGTGAGCTACCACCATCACCTAGAAATCTCAGTCTAATATGCAACTGCCAGCCACCTTTGAAAGTACTTTTTACTTAGAAGGAACAGACATTTTCTGATTGCCCACACTGGGTGCTAGCACTGATTAGTAACATATGATTTGATTCTGGCAGGATTCACTGGAATCCTGATGACGTATGATAACTGGGAATTTTATTTGTATTAAAAGGACTGATTAAATGTTCTCTTCTAGAGGTCAGAAAATAATGTGACATAAATCCTTACTTACTGCAGATTTACTGCAGGGGGAGAATTCATTCGTTTGATTCCATCTAGCAAGTGTTGTTCCTGGACTATGGGAAGAGGAACACTGCCTCGGGCATGCATGCTGCCTTGATATTTGCCTCACTGTGTCTCTTGCCTGGTTTAGATAACAGCCCTACACTCCCTCTCACAGGCAGGCCTGTGGAGTTTGTTGCGGGCTGAATCAGTGCCATAGCTTCTGGGAACAAAAGGATCAATGACAGCTATCACTATCTTGAGGGAGCCCAAGGTCATTTCAGTCTTATTCGTCTCCAGCTGAATTTTCTTTTGGTCTTGGCCTAAGGGTCTGTGCCAAGTTGCATAGGTTATTGAAAGAATGATCCCTTTAATCTGGGATTTTGCCCATCATGCAGAAGTCAGAGCTGAAGCCAGCTAGAGATAGCTTTACACTGATGGTTCAAGGTTAAGGTCTCTTGGCGTTACATGACACAACCTCTAACAATCTCAACGTTGTTATCTCTTGCTACTCCCTGCTTACATTCTTTCATTTATTCACCAAGCGTTTGGGAGCCTCTATCTTCCAGGCATTGTACTTGGCACTGGGGATACAATGATTAGCTTCCCTGGAGTTTAAGTTCACGGAGGATATGGACATTAACCAGAGAATCACATAAACCAATCCAAACAGGAGAACATTTGAAGGAGAGAAGGCCTAGTCAGAGTCCCAGGAAGGCTTCCCTGAGGAATGTAGAGGGAGAATGGAGGCAGGGGAGGGGCTGTGGGAGCTTTAAGGTAGAGGACACAGAAAGTGCAAAGGCCCTGGGGTGGTCTACACACTGTGGTTTAGTATTAGCAATGTGTGGTACTTGTCTATTCCAGGGCTGGGCCTTTACAAGCCCTCAGAAGTGTTTGTTCTGTGTGTTGAACTGAACAGAGTGTTGCCACAGTGCACACATCCATGGCCTCAGCAGCAGCAGAACAGTGATCAAACTGTGGCACACTCAGGGCTTCCCTGGTGGCGCAGTGGTTGAGAGTCTGCCTGCCAATGCAGGGGACACCGGTTCGAGCCCTGGTCTGGGAAGATCCCACATGCCGCGGAGCAACTGGGCCCCTGAGCCACAATTACTGAGCCTGCGCGTCTGGAGCTTGTGCTCCACAACAAGAGAGGCCACGATAGTGAGAGGCCCGCGCACCGCGATGAAGAGTGGCCCCCGCTTGCCACAACTAGAGAAAGCCCTCGCAGAGAAACGAAGACCCAACACAGCCAAAAATAAAATAAATAAAATTTAAAAAAAGAAAAAAGAAAATGTTCCATATTTCACTTACAAAATTAATTAAAAAAAAAAAACAACTGTGGCACGCTGGTGGCAGCCAATGCTGCTTGTTCTCTGAGCTGTTTTCTTTTGTTTTACTTCTGTTTCTGAAAGCAATCCCTTCCTAGAGCCTGACCTAGAGATTCTGTAACTATAAGAGGACATATGTATCTGCCAATCTCTTGACAGCAAGTACAGCATTTTAAAAGACTTGCCTTCATATTCCTTTCGGTCAAGTCTTTAAAAGATTTGTATTACATATTTCAGCATGCGAATAAGCCATACTTGCTTTTTGTCTTTTCTGTTTTAAGGTTATGTTTACACTCACAATATGGCAAAACCTCTTCAGCATTCAATAGTTGGTTTTATATCATGAAATACTACGTAGGCAAGTAATATGCCAAACCCAGTGACAGACAGTTGTTTGCTTTGTTTGCTGGTTGTTTATTTCTTCTTCAGTTTGAATGTTTATTGTTATTTAACCTTGTACATGTCCAGAGGTACAAAGTTTGAATGTTTATTGTTATTTAACCTTGTACATGTCCAGAGGTACAAAATAATGATCCTTGGTTTCCAGGAAAGAAGAAGGGGTTTAGAGGAAAACACTGCTTAGTACAAAATGGCTTGCTATATTAATTCATAAACTGCCATGAGGTTAGATGAGATTTGAAACCTTTTGAAACCCATTTCTATTAAAACTTAAAATGCTTTTTCACTAACGTTAAAAATTACCCCTTTATGTTATCACTAGAAATTCAATGAAGTCAGAAGACAGCTCCAATCAACTCAGAAGACAGTTGTGAGTTGGATGGAGGAGACAGAGACATATTCTATAAGAGCTAATTCTGGTTGGCTCCTTGTGACATTAGGAAGCAAAACCCAATCTCTTAACCTGGACTCTTGCCATCTTCCCAGTGACCATCCCTCTCACTGCCGGAGAGGGAAAGGCAGGGAAATGCTAGAGACCCCATGTGGATTAATTTGGGGAAAATACTGAAATATTTTCCAAACAATTTAATTATTTAACATCGACTACTATGTGCCAAATAAAAAAGACAGGTGAGCAGTTGCGATATAAGTGGAGAATAAAGGATAAAATGGTAATGACAACAACAAAAAAGAAATATTGATTTGGTCACATTGCTTCCTCCTTCAAGGAATTAAAAAATACAAGTAAAAGTATTGATTTATTTCAAGGTTAATTTTGCTCACTGGACTCTTCTTTTGATCCCGGCCTACTTCTTGGACTGGACTGTGTGAGCCTTAGCTTTAGAGTTGCTCTTTATGCATTTTTACATTTCATACTCTTAATAACCATGTGAACTAGAAAATATTACTTCTGTTTTTTTTAATATAAGAAAACAGGATTAGAGAAGTGAAATAACTTGCCCTGGGTAACAGAGCTAGTAGGTGGCAGAGATAAGAATTGAACCCAAGCCTGTCTGACACCAAAGATTATATTCAATCCACTCTGGTAGCCTTAAAGTGTAGTTAGGCTTTATGGTTTATCACAGGCTATTGAATATAGTTCATTGTGCTATATCGTAGGACCTTGTTGTCTATCCATTATACATAATAGTTTGCCTCTGCTGGTCCCAAACGCCCAATCCACCCCTCCCCCACTCCCCCTCCCCATTGGCACCCACAAGTCTATTCTCTATGCCTGTGAGTCTGTTTCTGTTTTGTAGATAAGTTCATTTGTATTCAATATCCTGTGATACACCATAATGGAAAAAGAATATGAAAAAGAATGTATATTTATGTATAAATGAATCACTTTGCTGTATAGTAGAAATTAACACAACATTGTAAAACAACTATGCTTCAATAAAATAAAAATTTTTTTTAATTAAAAAAAAAAGTATAGTTAGCCTTGTTAACAGCATGGAGGGAAACGCTAGAGAGCCCCAGGCAGATTAATTGGGGGGAAATCTTTGAGAACCAAGGTTTAGCCGTGGAAGAGCTCAGTCATGGTCCCTAACACACAACCACTCAAAACAGAAGGCCTTTATATCCTCTGCTTTTCTCCTCTCTCCTCTCTCCCATCATCACCTCTTAGTTTCCTGTCATGAGACTACCCAGTCTTTGGGCTGTGACCAGGTGCCTTTTTCTTTAGGGAGCCTTATTCTGCTCTTTCTAAAACCCTTCCCTTGTTAATCACTTTCTTCTTTGTACTTTAGAAAATATCCTTACCCCACCCCCAAATGTTTATGGAGTTATCAATACTTATTGAGAACCATGTGTTATCACTGTTCTAGGCAATGGAGAGACATCAGTAGACAAATCAAACCAAAAAATCCTGCCCTCGTGGGATTTACTTTCTTGTGGGGAAAAGCCAGACGAGTAAATTATACAAGATGTTAAAAGACACTAAGGAGAAAAATAAAACAGGGAAAGAGGACAGGAAGTGAGATAGAGGGTGTTACAGTTTAAAATGAGTTGGTCATGGAAAGCCCCACATTGAGAAGGTGACATTTGAACAAAGATTGGGAGAAGATGAGGTGTGAGCCATGTGGATTTTGGGGGGAAGAATTTCCAGGCAGAGGGAATGAGTGAAAAGGCCCTGAGGTGGGAGCACCTGGGTCATGTTGGAGGAACAGCGAAGAGGCCGATTTGGGTGAAGCCCAGTGAGCGAGGGGGAGAGTAGAGTAGTGGGAATATAATAAATTGGATATAACATGTGACCTTTCAAGCCAACTTTATAGATATCTGCTTTTTCTCACTGCCCACTCTCCTCCTCCACTCATAAGACCATGATCATGGTGGGTTTCATTTACATCCGAATCCATCTCAAGTAGAAGTAGACACATAATTCTAGGGTTTTTTTGTTTTTATTAAAACACACACACACACACCAAACAATTTAGACAAAGACAGACTGGTTAATTACTCAACCACTTTATTTCCTACCTTGGGTTCCCTACCATGTTCCCAAAGGGATTTAACGGAACTAATAATAAAATGTAACATTTTGACACTATGAACCAGGTACTATATTACCTGGTGTTTTACATGCCGAGTCTCCTCTGTTGCTTTTAATAACCCATTAAGGAAGGCACTACCCATGCTATCACTCTTCCTTTTCTTCTTTCTCTTGTCTTTCCCCATTTTCTTCAAGCATCCTCACCTTGGCCATGTTTTTAGAACCCTGTTTATTACTTGTCAATCCATCGCACCATTGCCAAGAACTACAGCTTTCTGTGGACTATTTCAGTGGGTAAACCATCACCTCATCATGTTTGCTTCATTTTCAATGAATTTATTTTATTTTACTTACAAATTTTTAAATCTTTTAAATAAAACTGTATATGTGTACACATGATGATTTGATATACATATACATAGTGAAGTGATTACCATACTCAGCCCGTTAACATGTTGTCTCTTTTCACATAGTTACTTTTGTGTGTGTGTGTGATGAGAGCATGTGAAATCTACTCTTAGCAAATTCCCAATATTCAATACAGTATTATTAACTATAGTCCTCATGTTATACATTTGATCTCTAGACTTACTAATCCTACTTAACTCCAACTTTGTACACTTTGACAAATATTTCCCCTACCTCCCTACCCTTGCTAACTACCGTTCTACTCTTTGCTTCCATGTATTTGACTCTTTTTAGATTTCACATATAAGTGAGATCATGTAGTTCTTTTTCTGTGTCTACCTTATTTCACTTAGCATAATGTCCGCCATGTTCATCCATGTTGTTGCATATCATAGGATCTCCTTTTTTAAGGGCGAATAACATACATATATATATACACACACACACACATAAATATATATTTTTTATCAATGGGAACTTAGGCTGTTTCCATATCTTGGCTACTGTGAATAGTGCAGTGAATATGGGAGCACAGATATCCCTTAGAGGTGGCTTTCATTTCCTTTCTGTAAATACCAAAAAGAGAGATTGCTGGATCAAATCATAGTTCTACATTGAAATTTTTGAGGAACTTCGAAAACCGTTTTCCATGTTTTTCATTCTATTTTCTATTAAAGGCTACATCAATTTACACTCCCATCAACAGTGTACAAGGGTTCTCTTTTCTCCATATCCTTGCCAACACTTATCTTTAATTTTTTGGATGATAGCCATTCTAACAGGTGTGAGGTGATATTTCATTGTGGTTTTGATTTGCATTTCCCTAATGATTAGTGATGTTGAGCACCTTTACATATACATTTTGGCCATTTGTATGTCTTCTTTGGAAAAATGTCTGTTCAGGTCTTTTGTTCATGTTTTAGCAGGTGGTTTCTTGTTCTGCTATTGAATTGAATAAATTCCTTATATATTTTGGATATTAACCCCTTATCAGATATATGATTTGCAAATATTTTCTCCCAATCCATAGATTGTTTTGTATTTTGTTGATTGTTTCTTTTGCTGTGCAGAGAATTTTTTTAGTTTGATGTAGTACACTTGTTTATTTTTGCTTTTGTTGCCTGAACTTTTGGTGTCATATCAAAAAAGTCATTGCTGAGGCCAGTTGATGTCAAGGAGCTTTTTCCCTATGTTTTCTTCTAGGAGTTTTACAGTTTCAGGTCTTATATTTAAATTTTTAATCTATTTTGAGGTGATTTTTGTGTATGGTATAAGAAAAGGGTTCAATTTCATTCTTTTGCATGTGGATATCTAGTTCCCTAAGCACCATTTATTGAAGAGACTATCCTTTCTCAGTGTGTATTCTTGGTGCCTTTGTTGAAAATTAGTTGACCATATTTGCTTGGGTTTATTTCTGGGTTCTCTATTCTATTCTGTTGGCCTACATGTCTGTTTATGCATGTACCATACTATTTTGATTACTACATCTTTGTAGTATAGTGAGAAATCAGGAAGTGTGATACCTCCAACTCTGTTCTTCTTTCTCAACATTGCTTTGGCTATTTGGTGTCTTTTGTGAATATGAATTTTAGGGTTGTTTTTTCTATTTCTGTGAAAAATGCCATTGGAATTTTGATAGGGACTGACTGAATTGAATCTGTATATTGCTTGGAGTAGTGTGGACAATTTAACAATATTAATTATTCCAATCCATGAACATTGGATGTCTTTTCACATGTTTGCATGTCTTACAATTTCTTTCATCAACGTTTTATATTTTTCAGCGTACAGATATTTCACTTTGTTGCTCAGATTTATTCCTAAGTATTTTACTCTTTTTTGATGCTATTGTGAATGAGGTTGTTTTCTTAATTTCTTTTTTGTTGTTGCTGGTGTCACTGAATTTCTTTTAATTTTAACAGATAATGCAGAACGGAATTTTCAAATGGGACTCTTTGTACCTCCATTTTAGGTGAGGTCCCAAAGGCTAAGAATGATATTACAGGGCAAGTCATCCTCACTTCTAAAGTAGAGTTTTAGACCACCTATTAAGGACATGTGAAGATAGAGTAGAATGGGTTCATCAGTTCTGGTCCATCATCCACCTCAAGGCTATGTAAGGGGATGAAAGCAGCCCTGGTGAGGATTTCTTTGGAGAGAGTTGGGGTGCTGTGAGTCAAGTCCCTTTTCATGGAGGAGGGAAAGAAGAATATGCTCCCTTAGCTTAGTCCAAGTGAAGTGTGGGTTCAAGAGACCACTCAGAGCTCTTGACCTGCATGTCCTGGAGTTTGGGACAAAGGGGACTAGTGCCCTACTCAGGCTAAAGAGGCTACACTGGGAGCCTATGCTTAAGTAGCAGTGCTAAATGGGAGTAGAGAAGAGAGATATGGCCATACTGGGGAAAAGGAGCACTTCCCCAAACAGGAGACCAAGGTACATGTTTTCCCAGACAAAATAGAATGCCACAAAAAGAAATCTCACCCAGGAAAAAATACTAAGAGGACTAAAAAGCTCCCAAGCTGACAAACCCCCAGAAGCTAACAGGCAGGGAGGGGAGGAACGCAGAAGACCGAAAGAGAAGCATGGCCCATCAAGGGGACAGCATCCACAGGTCAGTCACAGATTTCTGAAATCTGCCCAAGTGCCCCCATGAGGTCAAGATGGCAATTTTAATTTTCCCCAGCCTTAGGGCACCTAAGTCAGATTACGGTCAGCCTGACAAGGAAGGTCTTTCCTTACCTACCCCTCCTCTTTTTTCCCCATTTCATTATCTCCAAAGAGAGAGTCAAGCCAACAACTAGGAGTGGAGAACAGGATGGAGCCAGGAAATCTCAAAGACATCTCCCATGTCTGTCCCTTACCCACCCCCCCAGACATAAAAGACACAACCTCACATCCCAGGCTTCCACAGCTGAGGTAGACCCACACTTGGTGGGAAGGAGGGAGAAAAGTTCTGAACTGAATTAACTTTTGCAAATTTTGACATTACATTGACAAGCTTTTTAAATTATTGACACAAATCTGTTCTTGTGGCTGAAAGGGACCAGATAATATTTATTATATGAAAATCACCAAAAAAGCCAAGGAAAAGAATTACCTAAAATTTCTTTCAGAGGCTAGGTAGAAATTCAACAGAGCTCATTTGGACAGGAAATGATGGGGCAAAAGAAAATTATTTTTTTCTAATCTACCCAGTTCAGTTTATTTATTCAACTAAAAGCAGAGGTAAAATTTATTTGTAAGTTCACGCTGCTGCTGTCATAGTGATCGAGTTCATCAAGCTCAGTTGTCTAAGACTTTGCCTATTCTTATGTAAAATTAAACATGAAAATTTAACTTATTTTCTCAAATAGTAATATTTTCACTTGACCTTCCATTCTATTGACATAGCATTTATTGACATAACTACCCAGTCTCCTTGACAAGTGTGTAATTGTACTCCAGTAATTCACCTGCAGCACAAAGAGGCTTTAAACCTACAATGGCACTGACTGGAAAACTGCACTTAAAAGAATATAGGTCAGCAAATACATCTAAACACATCCAAGTCAGCCTCATCAACCCCCAATGTCAGGATAAGGTGGATATTGATCCTCAGGTCAACATAAAGGAGATGTGTGGTGTGAAATCTTAATTTCTACATACAACTGTTTTCCCATGGGAGGCAGATAGTTTGGGGAACATGTGCTCACTGAAGGACTAAAGGCAATGTGTATTGCTGGATTACTGGTCCAGAAAGGATCTGCAAGACTCCTTTGGGGGAAGATGACAGTAGGCAGGACAGAGCTCATCACACATCATGTGATGTGTTCACAGACACTCAATAACTAGGAAATGAACTGAATAGGATGTCCAATAGCTTTTCCCCAGACGTACCTCACCCAAAAGGGGGAAAACTGAATAAACACATACCCAAGGTAAATCAGTCATCAAGGAGGCTACTCTTGACTTATGGGTGACAGGAACGGAAAAATTGAGAAATTCTTTAACAACCTGTAAAGTGCGTCCCAGGTGAATGGTGGTGAGAAAGATGTAATGTCCAGAATTTCCTAGGATTCAAGGGAGAGCACTGGAGTTTTGTATGGATTCTGTACATATCTCTGGGCAATAAGAATTATAGTATAATGATGTTGAGAGGAAAAGGGGTAACGAATGGAGGAGGGTCTTTTTCTCCAATTTATTTCCAACTGAGGAAATGTCAGCCCCACTTCTGGAGGCAGAATTTCTCAGAAAGCACTGGTCCAGAGAGGGAAAGATTAATATAGACATAGCTGTCATACTGACCTTTTCATAGCAGCAATACCAGCTTCACACTAGAAGGGATTTATTCAATGTCTAACGACATTTATTGAGCACCCATCATGTACTCTCAGAGGCAGTAAGACTCGGGCTTTGCAGCTGACTGTTTAGGTTGTTTCACTTTCTGCACGACTTTGGGCAAGTTAATTAACCTCTTTGTGCTTCAGTATCTTCATCTGTAAAATGGGGATAAAGACAGTACTTTTACCATTGTGTTTTGGGGAGGGTTAAAGGAGATAATACATTTACTAGTTTAGTATAGTGCCGGGCACATCAGAGGTACTCAAATATTAACAAACATTGTTAACATTATTGCTTAGTACTATAATACAATCATGGCATTTGGTAAAAATTTTTAGGTAATTACTAGAAAAATAAAACCTGGAAAGCCCTTGTGTGATAGTTTTATAAAAATATTTTATTTATTCCCCCACGTTTAGGCAGACAACCCTGCTGAGGTTTCTGTCACACACAGAACTCTCAATTTCTACATATGCCCATTCTAGTTCAGACCATTATCACTTTAAACCTATATCATCTGGTCGTCATCATTGGGTCTTCTGTCTTACTTACATTTTTTATATACTCAAAAAGCCATAGTGGATGTTTTTTGATGTTCAGATCGCAGTTCGAATCCATAGCCTATTAACCTAAGCGCACCTCCACCTGGTTCCACCTCACCTAAGCAACTTGCAGCCCCCTTCCCAACAAGCATTGTCAGCACTCATCCTGCTTGTCTTCCTAGGTCCTGCATGCATTTTATTTTATGTCTTTGCTCAAGACCATTATGTGAAGATCTGTCTCTCATCTTTCTTCTATTTGAGTCTGTATTTCTTTCCAGACCCCCTGCGCAACTTTCCTGATTCTACTCTCCATGTCCCCAGAACTCATTTACTTTTCTTAATTTTCGGTGCTTGGATACATATGATAAAGGCAGAAATGATCAGACAGCAACCGAGGTGTCCTGACCCTTGAAGACAGGTATGGCAGGACCAGAGAAGGTGTCAGAAGTTGCTATCACAAACAAATCACATAGGCTTCTCATTGCCTTGCAGAGTCTCTCTGGGACCCCCCTTCTTCACTTTAGAATATCCAGATCTACAACTGATCTAATCTGCTTCCCCTGTATTTGTGTTGGACTAATCTCATCTAATTCCAGGTTGATCTCCCACCCATTTCTGACATGCCTTCTCATAAATTAGTAGTTCCATTGCATCCCCTGTGGAACTACTTCCTTCAGTCTGTACCCTTCCTCTCTGATCCCCCCACTCGCCAAGGATCAGGTGTGCTCACCTGGAGAGCTGGCCAATGGTTAGAATCAGACTGGATATGGTATTTCACTCAAAGCTTCCAGGAGTAGAAAGATCAAGACTGTAAGGATTACCTAACTCTTTAGAGAGGGCTTAATATCAAAAGTAAATGCCATCAGGTCCAAGAGTTGTACACAAAAATAGGAGGCAAAGCCAAAATGTCTGTGGCACGGTGGCCAGTGAAATGGGAGGCTAGGCAAGCGGGTCTGGCTAGATTGTAAACTCTGTGTAGCAGGGGGCCTGCCTGTCTCATTCATTACTGTATCCCAGCGCCTCAAAAATTCCTGGCTCGTTGTCAACACTCCGTGTTTGTTGAATGAAGAAGGTCTTGGATGACTGCTACAGTCGGGGCTGGCGTTTCTGAGGCTATGCTCTCTGAGGTTTCTGAGGTTCTGCTCTCTGAGGCCACGTAGTCTAGAGGCAATTCATGGCCAGTGCGTTAGAAGGCATAGGGCTCTGCTCAGGGCAATGGAAGGTTGGAGTTACGCCAGTACTGTCTCATCCTAGATTCGTCTGGGGTCTCTATGGCTCCATGCAGGCTTGTCTCATCTCACCACTTAGCTTGTCAGCCTCCTGTCTTTTCCTAGGACAGGCTGCGAATGCAGCTGGCACTCAGAAAACACCAGTTAGTTCAGGTTGAATTGAGCTGGGCTTCCCTGGGTAACTCTTGCAGTTGGCTGTGAGTTATAAGGTTCCATTGTTTCCATTACTTTCTACATTTGTTTCAAGAATATCCTTTCATTGAGGAAAAAAAGAATACGAATTGGATGTTTGCAGCAAGATCTGTAGCTTAAAAATTATGACTGAATTATATAGTTCACTACATCTTAGAATTTAGAACAAAACCATAGCCTTTTGAAGTTGGTTTCCATGACATGTTCCACCTCATTTCCTTTCTTAAAAGAACACAAGGGCGAATCCTACCAGCTTCTGAGACAGCCAGTCATCATGTGATTTCACAATTACCCTCCAGATTGCCAAGATGAAATTTAGATTTTTCAGTTGTAATTCAGTGTTATTCTAAGCAAATAAGTTTCACTTAGATATAAGCAGCCATTGATTTAACATGTTTTTTTTTGACATATAAAAATCAGACTGAAAAGTATTCCAAACATTATCTTGTTACTATCTTGACAGAGGTCCAGATTTTGTAAAGGGAGAAATAGCTAGTCTTATTATACCTGAGCCTGGAACTAAAACAGGGTTTCTCAACCTCAGCACTACTGACGTTTTGGACCTGATAATTCTTTGTCCTGTCTTATGTTGTAGCATCCTCAGCCTCCGCGTAACAGATGCTAGGAGCACCGTCCCTTCCCCCATTTTGGCAACCAAAAATGTCCCCAGACACTGCACATGTCCCTGGGAGGGGGGCGGAGGCAAAATCACCCTGGTGAGAACCATTGATCTAAAACAGTCCTGAGGTCCAGTGTAATGGGGCCTTATTTTTAAGGAGGTCTTTTGATTCTCCAGAAATTTCCAAACTGTATCACCTTAGTATGATAGCATATCAGGTAGCATTTTTTCTGCTTTTAAACAAATATGTTTATTTGACTGTGCTCTTTCAACCTCTCTAATACTAGTGCTATATTAGATTGTAGACTCCTTAAGGATAACAAATGTCCTTTCCTTTTTCTTGAACTTCTTCACAGAAATAAGAATGGTGTTTGAACTGATGGAACAATTTAGTATATGTCAACTAACCCCACAGAAAACTGAGCTAGAAGAAATTCATTTGTGCTTTCAATTAGCAGAATGGATATGCTATGACAGCATGATTCTTTTTTCTCTTTTGTTCACTGTTGTATTTCTAGCACCTAGAAGAGTACCTGGTACATAGGAAGGGCTCAATAAACATTTGGTGAATGAATTATGTCACTTCCCTTCTAAAAAAATGTTTAATGAGGTCCCTCCCATCTCTTAAGGTATAACATTTAGAATCCTTAGACTGCGTCTGAAGGCTGTCTTTATTCTGTAGTTTCCAATCTTCATCCCTGTTTCTCTGCTACACAATCCCACTCCTCTGACCTGAACTTACTTACTAAAATTTTCTCAAATCCCCATGAATATCTTCACCAATGCACAACTGCTCATTTTGTTCTCTTTGTTTAAATGTTTTTTCAAGCTCTTAATAGTCAAATAAATACAATACATACTTCAAGGGTCAGCTTATTTCATCTCTCTTTGTAACACTTCCTGACTCCACGAACTCATAGGCACCTTTCCATACTCAAAGCTTAAGACTTCTTGGTCCGTATCTCTCCATGAGCATTTTAATTCTATAAAACATTGCACCTTTCACCTTTCACCTTACTATTTGGGCTTATTTTCATATGTGCGTGTCAGCTCTCTCCAAGTACAAGGCAACTTTTTGAAGGCAGAAACAAATTATCATCTTTTTTTGACACCATGGAGTCTATTAAATGATATCTACATAGTGAAGGAACATTATTCTCGTTTATTCTTTTTCATTCATTTATTCAACTAATATTTTTGCATGCCTACTCTGTGCTAGGCATGTGTGAGGAAGCAAAATAAATATGGTCCCTGTCCTCATGAAGTGTTTAGACCATTTGGAGAAAACATGGCATCTAATGTATTGAGAACTAGATTTATAGTCAGAAGACTTTGGTGTGTATACTAACTTTGCCACTTATTAGTCATGTGGTCATTTAAGCTCTCAGCATATCAGTGTCCCCATCTGGAAAATTGAAATGGTAATGCTTACTCTGTCTACCTCTCATAATAAAGAATATCAAACCACATTGAATTTTAGGTGCAAACGTCTTCTAAGTGATAGGATGTGGTTGTTTTAATTTGTCCACAAATTCTTTGACACTTTTTCCTTCAAGAAGTGGAGCCCAGTTCTCCGCCTCTTGAGTATAAGCTGGACTTAGTGACTTGCTTTTAACAGATAGAATATAGCAAAAGTAATGGTGTGCAATTTTGCAGACTGGGTCATAAAAAGGCAGGGTGGTTTTGTCTTGTGACTCTATTCCTTGAATTACTTGTTCTGGGGGAAGACAGCTGCCATATTGTGAGTAGCCCTATAGAGAGGCCCATGTGGTGAGGAGCTGAGACTTCCTGCCAACGTGTTCAAGCTTGGAAGCAGAGCCCTCAGCTCCAGTCAAGCCTTCAGATGACAGGAGCCCAAACCAACAGCTTGACTACAACCTCATGAAAGAACCTGAGCCAACCACTCAGCTAAGCTGCTCCTGTCTCATGTGAAACCACGTGAGACAATATATGTGTTATAAGTAGTTAACTTTTGTTTGGGTAATTTGTTATACAGCAATGGATAGCTAATACATAGAGTACTAACGAGACTTAAGGTATTAATGTTGAATATGCTAATATTTGTTGAATGAAGAATATCATAATTTACTATGGTTTATTGCTGAATGATGAGTTAAAAGTGGAAGAAAAAGAAGCATAAAAAAAGGAAAATTACAAAGCCTTAAGAACTAGGAAACAATCAGGTGGATGTAAAACTTCTGTTGGGTGATTTGCAGGCATTTCTCATCCTGCCACATGCTTCATTTTCTGAGAAATATCAACCTGTGACAGTGGCTGCAGGCTATGCTAAAGGCTACAGGCTAAAGGAATTGTTCATTCCTACTGACTGCTTTGTCTTATTCCATTTTCAGTTCTCATTTTGAGCTAAAATTGGTAGTTGAATTAAATAAGAAATAAAAAGCATACTTCGACTCTATGTAGAACATCCTTTTCTGTGTTAGAGAAAGTCACCTTGGTTCTTTGTTAAACAAAAAGGCCATAGATATGGAAATTTATGATTTGTTTGCATCAATGCCAACTTCTGAAAGTCACTGCTATCCCTTTGCCACAGTAACACTGACCCAGCCTGAACTCCATTATTAATAATGCCACTAGGAGGCTGAATTCAAGTCCACACCAGTCAACTTTGTCAAAATTAATATGAACCAGAACAACTTTAAATTTAAAACTATCTACCCACCTCTGGTCCACCAGATCCCCATTTACAACCAATTTCTTAAACACCCTACTGAGAACATAGTTGTGGAGGAGGACTGTCAATTTATTAACTTATTTAATAATAAATACAGAACTTAAATTTCTCATTGAAGATTTATTGACCCTTATTTTGCCAGGTCTTCAAGTGAAGGACTTTGGAAACTGTGCTAATTCATTTAATCCATGAGAATAGTACTTAACATATTTACCTGAAACGCCATAGACAAGAACAGGGCATGAATCATACAAATTTTCTGAAAATTTTTTCTTTATCAACCTACTGAGTTAAAGGATTAATAGCTCATGGGAAGTAAAACAGTATGAAAACATCCTTACTTGTAGGAGATATGCTGTTGGCTGGAGAAGGCTGGGTGCCAACGGTAGATTCTGTAGCATCAAGCAGAGAATCTGTTGGAGGGTTCACTGAGCCTGGAAGGATTAAATAGACATGGGTAATGAACAAAATATTGTGATAGGAAGATAAAGTATTAACTTAGTTCCCCCCAAACCTTTACTTATTCATCTAACAAATTATTATTGATTAAAAACCATCATTATTGCCCTGCTATGGGCAAGGCAGTAGAATTTAATGGTGGATGACAAAGACATGGAGCTTTCTTTAAAGAGCACACAGCCTAGAAAATAGATAGGTAGCCAGGCACTGTGTTTAGTGCTGTGACAGCAGAAGAGCAGGGTGCCACAAGAATGCTAAGGAGGGGCACCAACCAGCACTGAGAGGTCAGGGAAAGCTTCCTGGAGAAAGAGACATTTAACCAAGACCTGGTAAAACAATTACAGCAGCTAATGTTTTGAGGTATTTGAAAAGTAACCATACAGTTTACATATCCATAAACCCACAAAATTTTTTTTATTACTAAGAGTAGAAACAATGATACAGCTCTCCAATGGGACACAAAATCAATAAACCTAAGACTGATGGTATTATTGTGCTCTTTCTAAAATTTCTATTTTTTCATAAAACTTTTATTTGGCTACAGCTTTTCTCTCTCTGTGTGTGGGGGGTGTCTGGGATGAAAGAGAGGCTGAAATACGTTGTTTTACTTATCACATACATTCACGTCATTTCCTTAAAGTCTCCGTTATTGTACTGTAAAATAATCCTATTAGCATTTTAAAACAATTTACAAATGTAAGAAGGACCTATTGACTTTAGGAATATGTGGATTAAATATAATTAAATGATTTCCAGGCTAGGGGATTTTGTGATTTTTCTAGATATCATGGCATTGGGTACAGTATCACACATCTGATGAGCTGTATCAGTTATTTGGACATTTAATTAGAAATTATACTATTGTTTCTATTCTTTACTTTACTTTAAGGAATAAGTATATACAATTTAAGTTATGTCACTTGATAGCACATAGCACATTGGGAGGAATTTGTTTTTGTGAACTTAATTCCTCTATGTTTTATTCTCACTGGTAGTTTGTTATTGCTGTTGGCTATAGGTAGTGCTCACAGCTGGCTGTGACTTGCTATTATAAATGATCCCTTGCTATTAATCTCTGAGGAGGTTGGGGGGTAGTTATATGGAGAGTATGTGAATAGGTCAGCAGAATGACTATTCTCTTCCCCTTATGCCATCTGGGACAAGTTTGAACTCTTCAGCATGACACACAAATCTGATCACGATTTAATCCCGCATTACTCCTATCTTCATTTCCTGATGCTGACTATTACCTTTTACATCTCTTTAAAATCACACCCTCAGGACTTCCCTGGTGGCGCAGTGGATACGAATCCGTCTGCCAATGCAGGGGACATGGGTTCGAGCCCTGGGCCGGGAAGATCCCACATGTCGTGGAGCAACTAAGCCCATGCGCCACAACTACTGAGCCTGCGCTCTAGAGCCCACGAGCCACAACTACTGAGCCCGTGAGCCACAATTACTGAGCCTGCATGCCACAACTACTTAAGCCTGTGTGCCTAGAGCCCGTGCTCTGCAACAAGAGAAGCCACTGCAATGAGAAGTCTGTGCACCACAATGAAGAGTAGCCCCCCTGCTCACTGCAACTAGAGAAAGCCTGCACACAGCAACAAAGACCCAACGCAGCCAAAAATAAATAAATACATTTAAAAAATAACACACCCTCAATCCAACAGGTAATATTTCAATCCAATTTACCAAACACAATGTTCTCCATGACTTCTTGATCTTTGTGCTTACTGTTTCCTAATACTTTCCCATCCCAAACTTCCTACTATGTACCTCTCAGACTTGAAGAATCCTAGGGATCTTTGCGATGCACTCATAGCTCTTAATGTTTGCCCTAGAAAAGGCCTCATTACTTCATCACTATACCTCTCAAGAGAAGTAATTGTTTTGTTTCTCACTGTATTTCCGGTTCCTGGCAAATGCAAGTGCATGAATTGAATGTGTACAGATTTCTTCTTAACATTCAAAGAACAAAGATCAACTTTAAGTACATATGTGACTGCTGGTGCATCATAAGCATCATCTTCCAAAGTAGCAACCTTAATGAGATGGAATGGACCTGGAAAAATAATGCCTAGGTGTTTTCCTCTGCAGATTGATTAGAATAGAGGTTGGCAGACTATGGCTAGGTGAAATCCCACTCACTGCCTACGTTTGTAAGTAAAGTTTTATTGAAACACAGCCATGCCCATTTGTTTACGTATTGTCTACGGCTGCTTTTGTACTACAATGGCAGAGCTGAATAATTGTGGTAGAGACCATATGGTCCACAAAGCATAAAAATACTCACTATCTGGCAGATTAAAAACAGAAAATGTTTGCCAACTCCTAGAACAGAAGTTGTTGATAGGTTATGCTCAATCCTAGATTTCCAAAACGGGAAAGAAGCATTTAGTTTTCATTTGTTGAATATTTCTATTTTAAGATATTATTTTGCCATGTTTCATCACCAAATATCTTTGTAAACTAAGCGGTTCTTGGTACATACAACCTCAGAGTGCATTAGGATGTTATTATTGCAAGATTTGCATTTTGAGATGAATCCTTTGCTCTGTGACAAAAGTGATGCACAGCTTCACTGAGGCCATAAAGAGTCCTTTTAGTTTCAGACTGGCCTATAAAGTAGAAACTCTGTCTTGGTCAAAACAAAACTAAAGGGGTATAAAAAAGGAGTGACTAAAACCTAACAGGGAAAAATTATTTCCCAAAACTCAAATGCAGAATTTAGCAGAAACACGTCAGCCAGTTTTCAGACCATTACATTTACCATAATGTTGTAAGGGGCTGGGCTACTGAGTACTCCATCCGTTCACAAGTGTGTCCATTCTGCACAGGCTTGGCAGGGCTCTCAGGACCACCTTCATGGGCAGCAGTGGCCACATGTCTGTCCCACAAGGGCAGCTGGGTCAATTCTAGAGCTTTCTCAGAGCTTGAATCAGCCATTAGCTGGTCCACCCAGCGATGAACTGAGCCCCACGGTTTGCTAGGTCCTTGCTTCTCAAAATGTGGTCCATAGCATCTCTTAGGATCTTGTTAGAAATGCAGGATCTCAGGCCCTGCCCCTCCCAACTCCTCAACTTACTGAATCAGAATCTGCTTTTTAACAAGAACTTTAGGTGATCTGTATGTATAGTAAAGTCCTTTATTGATACTCTCAGTATTCCCAGGATCAGTCATGGGTATGAGGGAAATCATAAAACCAGAAGTATTTTTCTGGCATACGTCACCTTAATATTCAGTGGTCCTCTCATCCCACTATCAAACTATCCCTTTTTAATCCTCTCTCCACATCCCAAAACACACATACACACTCTCACACACACACTGAACCACTCATCAACCCTTAACTCTCTTTGTATCCCAAAGGTCTTGATCTCGACAGTTACAGTTGGAAAGCTATTTAATCAACAAGACAGGCAGAATATTACCCACCCCAGGAGGTATCTGCACTCAACTCTTTTTTTTCTTTTTATAAATTTATTTTATTTATTTTATTTTTGGCTGCGTTGGGTCTTCGTTGCTGCGCACGAGCTTTCTCTAGTTGTGGCGAGCGGGGGCTACTCTTCTTTGTGGGCACAGGCTTCTCATTGTGGTGGCTTCTCTTGTTGCAGAGCATAGGCTCTAGGTGCGTGGGCTCCAGAGCGCAGGCTCAGTAGTTGTGGTGCATGGGCTTAGTTGCCCTGCGGCATGTGGGATCTTCCAGGACCGGGGCTCGAACCCATGTCCCCTGCATTGGCAGGTGGATTCTTAACCGCTGCGTCACCAGGAAGCCCCTGCACTCAACTCTTGAACTGAAAAAAAGCAAACTATTCACTCTACCCCCTAAAAAACAAACCAACTCTTTGTATATGCCAAAACATTGACTCCTCCACGCTACAATATTAGACATTCTGACAGACTAGGTCGGCATGATAGAATATTTTTAGAAAGAGCCTTTTTTAAAGTTACTACTGAATCATGACAATTCTTCAGGCCCTGGTACTCGAATAGCTGCCTGACGAGCCACCTTCACCTTGACCCCGTCCCCTTTCTAAGTTTTCTAGAATAAGAATCACTGAGCACTTGAATGTCCCGAGAGACAGCGGGGTAGGTAGGGAAAGGAGCACCTCAGAGGGCTGTTACCTTGCAGCCTTCCAACATTGTTACTCTTTTCTGGGAAAAAAAGAGAGCAAAATCTCTTCCCCTTCTCTCCCTAAATCTCCTTTTTGTTCTGTAATAGCCTTAGAATTTCTCTACTTTAGCACTAAGAGACAGATTTTTCTCCTGCATTTTCATGTCAATATCTGTCCCACAAGGCAATGACTCTTGCACAAGGCATCAGAACTTTACTCCAGAGTTTATAAAGCCTCCAGCAGTACTACTGCAGGCAGAAAGCATGTTTGGAAGTAAATGTTTAAGAACTTATAACAAATAGGAAAATAGGACATGGCAATGATACTGTTTTGCAGAGCCTCAACTGTATCTTCTAAATCATTCAAAAGATAAATGTCAGAATATGAGCAGAATATAAGCTATAATTTTGGGAAACTGAACTGTTTAAGATTTATTGTCTTTAATATTTGATCGTAAAGGATAAAGACTCATTTGACAATTTAAAATTGCCTAAAATTATACTAGATCAGGGCTGTCCTGTAAAATTGAAATTATGGTGTGCTTTGAGTATCAGAATCAGTGCTCTACCTTCTTACCTTAAAAAATATTCACTACTTTCTGATCTTAAAACCAAACACAGTTCAAGAGAATGAGAAGGCAAGCCTGGAAGAAAATATTGGCAAAAGATATATCTGATAAAGAACTGTTATCAAAATATACAAAGAATTCTTAAAACTTAACAATAAGGAAACAAACAACCTGATTTAAAAATGGGCCAGATGGACTTCCCTGGTGGCACAGTGGTTAAGAGTCCGCCTGCCAATGCAGGAGACACGGGTTCGAGCCCTGGTCCAGGAAGATCCCACATGCCACAGTGCAACTAAGCCCGTGCGCCACAACTACTGAGCCTGCGCTCTAGAGCCCAGGAGCCAGAGTTACCGAGTCCGTGTGCCACAATTACTGAAGCCCGCACACCTAGAGCCCGTGCTCCACAACAAGAGAAGCCACCACAATGAGAAGCCTGCACGCTGCAACGAAGAGTAGCCCCCACACTCTGCAACTTAGAGAAAGCCTGTGCACAGCAACGAAGACCCAACGCAGCCAAAAATAAATAAATTTTTTTTAAAGTTTAAAAAAAATTAAAATGGGCCAGAGACAGATATCTCACCAAAGAAAATATAAAGTTGGCAAATAAGCATATAAAAACATGCTCCACATCATATGTCATCAGAGAACACAAACTGAAACAACAATGAAATACTGCTACACCTATTAGAATGGCTGAAATCCAGAATATTGACAGTACAAAATGCTGGCAAGGATGTGGAGGAATAGGAATTCTCATTCATTGCTGGTGGGAATTCAAAATGGTACAGCCACTTTGGAAAACAGTTTGTTGGTTTCTTCTAAATCTAAACATACTCTTACCATACAATCTAGCAACTGTGCTCCTTGGTATTTACTCAAAGGAGCTGAAAATGCATGCCCCACAAAAACCTGCATATGAATGTTTATAGAAGCTTTATTTTTAATTGTCAAAACTTGGAAGCAAACAAGATGTCCTTCTGTAGATGAATGGATACATAAACTGTGGTATATGCATTCAGTGGAATATTATTCAGTGCTAAAAAATAAATCTATCAAGCCATGAAAAGACACGGAGGAACCTTAAATGCATATTACTAAGTGAAAGAAGTCAATTTCAGGACAGTGAAATTTTAGGGCTGTATGACCTAACCTAACCATAATGATGAGTACATCATTTGCCTAAATCTGTAGAATGTACAACACCAAGAGGAAACCCTAAAGTAAACTGAGGACTTTGGGTGATTGCTATGTGTCAATGTAGCTTCACCAGTGGTGACAAATGCACCATTCTGGTGAGTGATGTTGATAATGAGGGAGAGGATGCATGTGTGGGGAGAGGGTATATGAGAAATCTCTGTACCTTCCTCTTAATTTTGCTGTGAATCTAAAACTGCTCTAAAAAATAAAGTCTTGAAACAATAACAAAAAAAACAAGAACCAGTCTTAACATCATAAAATATTGTTTTTTCAAAAGTGGCTCTGTCTATGATGGGAATAGGATTCTCCTTAGTAATTTGAGGTTAACTGTTTTTTAGCTCATGTCCTTAGATTCTGCCAAAGCTACTGGTAAATCTATGTGAGAACCAGTTACCTTTACACTGTTCCAAGACTGCAGCCCTAACCTTGTACAGTCTTCTGGAAAGGAGGTGCACTTATTTCTGAGGGAATTAGGCCAAGTTGAGTATGGATGTTTCATGACCATTTCTGAATGATGAACTCAAAATTCACAGAATGATGTGAACGCGCGCGGCTGCAGGCTTGCAGGGATGACGCCACTGTCCTCATGTCTGAATGGCACCTGTTTCTGCACAACAGGGACGGGTTTACACAGCAACATACCCCATCCAAAGCTCGCAGGAACCAACTAACAGCATTGCTAACAGGGCTGGGAAGGACCCAATATGCAGACTGTAGCCTTGAAACAAAGGGAAACTCTTTTCCTCATCAATTATTCTGGTTTTTATAAGTATGTTATAGACTACAATATCTCTGAAAATAGGAAGGTGGTAAAAGATGTTAATGGTTCTGCAGAGTCATAATAATTACTTGCAAATCTGTTTAAGTTTTATAGGTATTACTTTACTGTTACATACGCATATTTGACAGTTGTCATTATGCAATTCTATTTTCTATAGACAATCTGTTGTCACTGTATTTGTTGAGGTATTTGTTCACATCTTTTATGTAGTAAATCTTTATTGTTTGATCTGGTTCAGAGTAATGAATATGCTGGTTAATCTAATGTTGTAATAAGTAGAACGATCCCACATATCAATTTTCAATTCATAAAAACCCTCCGTGTCAGATTTTGTGCTTCAAATCTAGGGATACTAAAACTGTTATAACAGCAGAGGTTGGCATAACATTGTAAATCAACTATACTTCAATAAAAAGAAAATAAAATCATTATATCTCATACATGGCTTATCCATTCCTAAGTATTAGAATTATATATCCTATACATAAATGAATGTTTTTATAGACTCTGAAGTAATTTTAGGGTTTTAAAACTCTCTTGATCATCAATATATTAGTGTTAATTTTCATTATATTGTAGATTAACAAAAATGCTAGTTGAGTTATTATTAATGGAATTTGAATTAAAAAATTGCTGTATTCACCAGAAATTCTTAGAAACAGGAATCAGCTATTTTTTATTTGAAGAAATTCCTTTCAGTAGAGTTCCTTTAGTCAAAAAATGTCCCCTACTTTGAAATCTAATAATTTTGAGCTGTGTAGAGAGAGTTTTCAGAGATTAAAGTATCATGGAAATAATCAGTATTCTATTTGTTTCAGTTAGAAATGTTCTGAACTTACGGCAGTCTTGGCCACCCCTTGTTGATCTCATTAAATAGACAACTCACCCAAGGAAAATGTGATCTTTTCGGATGAGCTATTCCACACTTTGTTTCCAGGGACTGGAGACAGAGCCATACACCAGATGGTCAGGTTGTTTGATTGGGCTGGTTTATTATCATACACACTTGTCAAAACAGACTTCAGTTCCCAAAATCCTCCTTTGTCTTTTCTCTTTTCATTAGTAACGTGTATTTCTACAAGGCAGATAAGAACAAGGTTAGTCGCCAACGTTTTCCGTATGAGTCATACAATGATGCCAAGGCATGGCTAAAGTCAGTGTGGTTCATGGTGATACAGAATCTAAAGTGGTCAAACCACAGCTTCTTTGCAGTGAGCGTTTGTCCGGCAGGCCTGGAATTAACCTGAACTCTTTTGTTCAAGCTCCTGCATGGCATCGATCCATGGTCAAGGTATGAAATATATTGATTAAAAGTGCTGCTTTATTTGTAACCATGGGTCTAGTGGGTCTAGGGACAAGTTATCCCAGCTCATCAGCATTGCTTATTGATAACAGTGAGATTGATGATTTGCCCCTTGCCTAGGCGAGAACCTGGGAGGACTTTTCTGTCGAGTGTCAGTAGTAGCAGGAATATGCCTAAGTGACCGGGAAAATGTAAAACAACCTCAGCTGAGACTCCATTTTGGGCTCCCCACTTTGAGTGCTGTAAATGTGTACATGGGAGGCATAACCTTACTTTAAGACTATTGCTGCTAGATTATATCCTTTTCCTGAATTAAGCTGTAGACTTATAACACTGTCATTTTGGGTCCTGCAAGTCTTCTTTAGAAATATTAACTGCCACTGTTAGTACCACCTCCAAATAGCATACATGGTAGAAGGAAATGAATGTAAAACTCTCCATCCCTGTAGGCCAGAACTTTCTCTCACAGCTTCTTGACATTGAGGGTTCTAAATGCCAGTTCTGAAGTTATCACTTGCCAAAGTAATAACTAAATGCAGCTGTGCGCTGGTAAAATTCTGGCCATACCTCCTGGCCTCAAGGTTGGAAGGGTAATGGGCACATCAAATCACAGCTTATTTAACAGAACATATCTATAATGACCCTTAAAAGATATTTGCAGGATTGCATCCTGTCATTATTGTGGGTGAATTGTTTTTAAAGTGATCTAATAACAAAACCAGTTAATAGTCTCAAAATGAATCAAGTGGATCAATACAATCATTCATCAACGTAAACTTAAAATTTTATCAGTTAAAGATCATAATGCAGCAAGAGCTATGTGACTCAGTTACTGTTGAAAATATACTGAGCTCTGAGGAAAAATGACTCAGGAGAAAGGAGAAGGGCTGCTGTGCCAGGCAGGAGACAGCTGGGATTGTTCTGGCAGAGGCTGCCATGTTTACCACCTATGAGAACATGGCTTTGTATGTTCTCACCTGAGCTTGTCTTGATGTGTGTCCTGCTCCAGGAACTTTTAATCCTCTTGGTAAACATGTTCCTTGTCATGGAGCCAAGTCCTTTATGTACACTTCCTCCAAATCTCCTCACCCCCACCCCACCCAGATCCTTGCAAGCAAAAGTAGAAATTATTTGTTTATTGGTTTAAAGTAGTGATGCTAAGTTCACTGAACTAAATGAAATGATTAATTCATGTATGTTGAATTAAACTTGTTTGCACTCATATAAAAGATTTGCATTTACTAACAGTTAGATACAATGTTAGTGTTTATATACGAATTGACCAAGTCAATATATTTCTTATATTCTGGGAAATGTTACCTCCCAACCCCTTGGAGGAGCTAGATGAGGTACGAGAAAATGGCATTTGGTAGTAGGCAAGATGATGTTTTTCTTGGAATGAGAATTGCTCTTAAATGCCAAGATCAACTGGGGCAGTGGCAACTTCTGTTGTTCTTTGTTTTCTTTCTTTGCCAAACCCGCTTCTATTGACTGATTTCCTTACCTTCTCTTTCACCTTGAGGGAAGCTTCTCTCTATAAACCATGTGAGATTTGCTGTGGGAAATACATTCCTCAGTGAGCAGGTAAATATTCTCTGGAGGGGGTTAAAGGCAGAATACAGAAAGAATTATTTGCCAGTTCAGAAGAAACTGAATTGGTACCCCTTACATCTCCACCAAGCCTCAAACAAGGCAAATTGGCACAAAATTATTTTCTCCACTTTTAACAAGGCAGTGTTTACCTTTAAGAGGTTTAATGAGTGAACTATAAACAGGCAATCTCCTATAGAGATGTTATAAATTAATGGTTAGAATTTAAGGTCAATTTAAGAAGAATCTAGGACTATACTAACGTTGCAAGTCTGGATTCTGGAAAAGGAAAATTACATCCCTACACAGGCAGAATAAAACTGTATAAATGGAAACCAAAGAATAGAAAGAAGAAGCTGTAACAGGCAGCGGCCAGAGAAGAATATTCTGTTAGACTGAAAGCTAAAAGAGAGCCAGACTTTTGTTGCTTTCGTTCCCCAAATAATGTAAAGTACTATTTGTAGCAACAATTACAGGAACCATTTAATATAAACATCTCACTTTTGACTTGTAAAGAGTTTTCCTAATTAATTTTTTATTTTATCATCTAAACAATCCTATAGGCTAGATAGGACCCACCTTATTATTGCCATTTGACAGATGGGGAAATCAAGGCACAGAATCACAGAATGGTTAAAAGGAGTAGCATGTAGTTGATGGCACAATTGGAGGAGTTACCTTAATCCCAGTCCAAGACATTTTCTGGTAAAACACATTGTATTGAAATAAGAAAGAAGTAGAAGAAGAGGTAGCTTTTGTTACCAAACCCAGGAGCTTAGAAGAGGGTTAGTTATGTTTTATTTCCAACACTGTGTTTGTTCTTTGTAAGATGGTAGTTTTTTCAAGAGCCTGGTGAAAATATCCGATAAGACTTATCGGATCTTCATTATTTTATCTGAGACGCTGCAAAATTATAATCCCATTTTTAGTTACTTGTTTTCTCATCCAGAGATATGTTGTGTTTTACATATGACCAGCCCTAGTTCTTAGTTCTCAAATATTTTTCATTGATGAACATGAATATTGATGAATATGCTAGTTAACTAGTAAAGAACAATTAACTATATTTAATGCTTGGTGTGCCAATTTCCCCACAGGATAGTGATGCCCAAAGAGTCTGGTCTTGAGCAGAACTGAGAAATCAAACCTCAGGATACTAAGTCCCATCTTTCTGGTGAGATCCCACTAAGGAGCAGTTGAACATCCCTCAGAACATCACATCATGGCAAAAACCCCAAGGAAATCATGAGACTTTCAGAGGAGGTCATCTGTTGTATCCAAAATGGTAGTAGCAAACACTGCAGCCCCAGCTTTCCTACCCATTCAGCACTTGCCAGTGGGATGCAGGCACGTGACAGGAATGCAGCCCCATGAAATTATGTCTCTTTCTGTCCTAAAAGTAAAACCAGGTCCCCTGAAATACATTCTTATTAAGTAAAGGAAAGAGAATTCAGTTTATTTAATCCAGTAAAGTGCCAAAGATTGATATTTATCTCCAGGTCGTCCATGTAAGGGTTATAGGAAAAAAATGTTTTTTAGAAGTTGTAAAGGTTTGTATTGATGCCCATACCTTTAACCCCTCTCATGATTCATTTTCTCCGTGCTCATTCAACCCATCAAAAGATGAGGATATGGTCATATCAGGAACAAGTAGGGGTTCCATTATTTCATAAAGGCAACTGGCTCACTGAAGAAATTTCTTGTCAACTTAATAAAAATATCAAAAAGATTTAACTCTTGTAGATTCTCTGAATTCAGATTTCATGGAATGATTCAGATTTCATATATTCTATACCAGCTCCAGACAGTGTTCCAAGATTTTGTTTAGGGATATGGTTCTTGTCCCAAAACTCCTTTAGTCTCCAAAATTGAAAAGCTAAACTAGTTCAAATTGAAGTCGAACATATAATGAAATGTCAAGCACATATGGTTTTGCTGAGAAAGCAGAGCTGTATTTCCAAACAATTAAGAAGAAAAACATGTTAAATTTGGAAAAAAAAGAAGTAAATATGAACAAGAGTTTACGTACACATACATATAAGCACGCACACGCACGCACGCACACACACCTTACTCTGCTGAGAAGTCAAAATCATTGACTCACTCAGTGTGTCTGTTGCATTCATGAAACAAGCAAATTATTGGTTTCTCCAGCACATTATTCTAAGTACATATGGAATAAGTGAACAGTAGCACAAAGAATTCTGCAGTAAGTGCCAAAAAGTATTTGGAGAGTTCTGTGGGAGTACAGAGAAGGATGAAATCTGGGAATAACTTAGAGGGCACAATTGTATTTTGTGGACAGGCAAGAGTTCGGCCTGGATCCTACAGGTGAAAAGTAGTGGGGAATTCACAAAGATGGGCAGATGGAACGGTTCATGGGCTTGGGAGTGAGGTGGGGATGTGTCCTGGAAGGAGAGGTTGGAGCAGGATAAAATTGATGAGTCAGGAAAAATGAATCCAAATCTGGCTGTAAGACTGATCATTCCCTTATTTCCACAGATGAAATACTGAAATGGTGACCATTTGTAAATCCCATATTCAGTTTGCTTAAGTTTGGACAGAACCTTTTCCAAAGGACTTTTCA
This sequence comes from Balaenoptera physalus, assembly GCF_965194825.1. Lineage (NCBI taxonomy): Eukaryota > Metazoa > Chordata > Mammalia > Artiodactyla > Balaenopteridae > Balaenoptera > Balaenoptera physalus. The sequence goes on from NC_138891.1 coordinate 88,043,171, forward strand.
CAGAATCAGTTTGAAAATAGCTGTTTAGTCTAGAAAGAGAAAACCTAAAAAAAGAAAAAAAAAAAAAAAAGAGTTTCCCTATTTGTTTACCAACTCTTCATTTCTATTTGGGGTCTCTCCATGCCCCACACATTTATTTTTCACTTGAAATTTTACTTTCAGTCTCTACATGTTTTCTACTCTACCATTTCTATATTTTCTTCTATAACTCAAAATTTTTTTCTCCCATGGACACCTTCTTTAAAATGTGCCTGTCTCCTCTTGGTAGGTTTTCCTTCCTAATATACCTATCTATCTATCTATCTTTCTGAAATACATATTTTTTGCTTAAGTTGCTTATCCCTTTATTTCATTCCATTTGAGAGTAGAAGCCAACATATTTCAGCTTTTCCAATTCTAGTTACATAATATAATAAAAAGCAACCCCAAATTTGCTATATTTCTCTAAATTGGGGGGGGAGTCCTTTCACTTAATCTTCCCCTTCCTGCAAGTTCTCTGGCTTTTCTACTGACTGTATTTACAACATCAATAGTTTCCAACCAAAAATGGAGACTCATGGTCTGACAATTGGACAAAATATTTAAAACCACAGATGTCTTTGAGGCATGTGGTTTCTCTGCCCATACGTCACCCATTCCCCCTCTTAAATCTCCTTCTTTGCTTGACAGGCCAGATGATCTAGTCTTCTGGAAACAGAACTTGTAGGTGCTTGACTTACTGTTTTACTACATGATATTTGCCAGGGACAACTTTCTTCAGTGGTGGAGGGGGGCGGAGAAAAGTTTTGCATTTATTGCAGAAAAACCCTATAGGCAGGGACACACCCACTTGGAAACCAGGCTTCCCTGGAAGTGGGAGGGAACAGGAACTGGAGGTGCCCTCCTCCCAGGGATAGGAGTCAGCTAACAGCCTTCCAAGGCGGCAGAAGTGCTCACCCTGCACCGGAGCCATCAGAGACCAGTCCAGAGCCTTGCTCACCTATAAGTACCCACTTGCGGCTGGGAGGTGCTTCCTGACTGTTCAAGGTTGCAAAGCTTGACGAACAGGCTCTGCATCACTTAAGAAATGACCCAAGAAAGGAGAGAGAAGTCAGGCTGTTTTTAACACGTACTATAATTTTCCCTTGGTTTATTTATTCTTAAAATGAGGTACATCTCAAAAGAAGCCAAACATCTGGAGTAAGCTGCTGTCAGGAAGTTCTCATCAGCTGTTGGCTTTGCAGGCGATGGTGCCTGGGAAGGTGGAGCATGGTGAGTTGCTTGCCCAGGACACCGAGGCACGACCAGGTCTGTGGAGGTTCCCTCCACCTCTCTCTCCTTCGGGCGTGCCAGCTCCTCCCGCTGAGAACAGCTAAGCCTGCTGTGTGGAGTTCCTAGAATCCCAGCCCCAGAGGGACCTCCCTAGGGACAAGCTAACCTCACACTGAGGACTTTATTTCCCAGACCCTGGCAGACTTTGTAGCCTCCGGACAGCCTGTTGCATCCGTTCTGAGGAAACGCGAGTCTCCAGACATCAGCATCTGTCTATGCGCGCTTCTACCCACGCTGAGGGAGACCCAGTGAGGCCCCAGCCCTGGGGCTCCTGAACAGCCTGAACCCCGAGGCTGCTCCTCCTGCTTCCAGAAGGCATTGGATCGATCTCCAGGAGCGCAGCAACAGCGGAAGCAGCCAGGAGGAGAATCAAGAGAAAAACCTAAAATTTTCAATATTCAAAAACACCTGTGTTGCTGGTTGATGTAGAGAACACTGAGATCACTAAAGAGCTTTGTATTTGTTGCACGAATTTGTTTTGTCTTCTGGGCCAGCCAAGGAGGGATCAGTATGTATCCAGGTCATGGAGGGAATGTACAGGAGGGCCTCCGAGGCCATTCTGCTTGGCTCTGACTCACCCCTACTCTCCAGTGAAGCAGAAAGAAGGAAACATCACACCACCCAGGTGTGGCCAGCCTTTGACCATTACTGCAAATCCCCAAGAGTCACCACAGTCCCTTCCCAGGTACACTTTTAGCTTTAGAGACTTTTGGAAAGGAAAGCTGTAAAGAAGAGACAGGATGAGGCGGGAAGAGGAGGAAGAGGAGGGAACCAGGATAAAGGCAAAAGGGTACTTAGAAGTGAAGGAGGAGGAGGAGATCAGTGAGACGGGAGAACCGGTTGGCCCTTTTGGGGGTGCCATGCCCACCCCGATGCCCCACCACAGGGGGACTTGGTTTTCCGAGGCCTGGGAGTAGCTCCACCTGGCCCCTGCCGGTGCTGGACACCAGCCCAACCCATACGCCACCTGCCGCCTGTGTGGCGGGCAGGTGGGCCGTGGCCCTGGGGTTAACGTGGGCACCACAGCCCTGTGGACGCATCTGAAAAGCATGCACAGAGAGGAGCTGGAGAAGAGTGGCTATGGTCAGGCTGGGCAGTGCCAGGCTTCAAGGGCCACAGCTCCCCACAGGCATTGGGGGCAACTGGGCCAGGATCCTGGAGCAGGCCAGCCAAAGAGAAAAGGAGGTACTTAGGAGGGAGAGGGCAGTGGAAAGGAGAGAGCGAGCCCTGGATGAGGTGGAAAGGGCCATCCTGGAGATGAGGCGGAAGGTGATGGCTGAGAAGAAGGCCTGCCAGAGGGAGGAAGACCAGCCCGCAGTAGTTCATCCCTTCCATTTTGTTTAAACGGGGCTTGGGGGATTCTATCCTGAAAACACTGACTTTAGACCCATAGCAGAGAAGGCCATTTTAGTTCCAGCTCTAATATATAGTGAAGTGGCTTAGTGGGATTTTGTCTTTAAGAGAAAGAGAGCATAGTATGGGTTAATCTCAGCAGGTCTGAATTGGCCAAATGCTTGTCTATAAGGTTCCTTAGAGGTGTATTCACCAAAACTTTAAAGTATACTAACTAAAGAGAAATGTCAGTTTGCCACCATGGGTCTGTGGGTTATTTGGGGGCAGAATGTACCAGCCTGTCAGCACTGATGAGTGAAAATAATGCGATTTATGCCTAGCACTTGGTTTTGGTGGAACTGAAGGTTTTGATGGTTGAGGCTGGTTGGGTGGCTGGAATATGCCTATGTGACCAGCTCACTCTTGAGACCCCACCATGAACAGAGATTAGGCTTCCTGGGAGAGAGGTGTTTGCACACATGCTGGTGTCGAATTGAGAACTGGATACAAAGCTTGTTCTGTGGGACCCAGCAGTGGAAGGACAAAGAAACCAGAGCCTGAGATCTCCAGACCCTTCTGATGCATATCCTTCTCCCATTATTGCCGTGCTTATATTAAAGCTGTTTCATCAATATAGCCTGTCTGAATCCTGTCTTTCTCACAATCTAACACATAAGTAACTAATGCATAATTAGCACAGAGAAAATTAAAGACTTTTCAACTCACTTAATTAAACATTAAGAATAGAGGATATACATTAAAGCATAATTTGATTTCATTTTAAGCTCTGTTAAAGGAGGAGTATATGAGGAAGAGATGAAAGAACCTCAAAAAGAAAAAGAAAAAGGTGGAGAGATTGGGGTATATTAGGAGAAATAAAGAACAGAGGAAGAAAATCGAAAAAGAAACAGGGATAGAGAAGAAATGTGAAGATAAGAGAGACAGTTCCGAGGGAGGGAGTTGCAAGAGGGAAGAGATATGGGAACATATGTATATGTATAACTGATTCACTTTGTTATAAAGCAGAAACTAACACACCATTGTAAAGCAATTATACTTCAACAAAGATGTTTAAAAAAAAAAAAAAAAAGAGAGACAGTTCCCTAGAGAAAATTCACCATGGAAAGGTAGGAGACCCTGACTGTCTGAGAGAGTGAAGGACAGAGAACACGTTCTTAGCTTCTGAGGTCAATTTTAATGAGTTAAGCAGCTTTTGTTTTGTCCCCGAATACCACAAAGACCACTCATTCACTTGAGCAGTAGGTTTCAGATTATATTCCTCTTTAAGGTACTAACTGCATGCCAACGCCTTGTTCTCCGATTTTTAAAGAGCCGTTCATCTTTAAATATTTAGAGATGCTTTGAGAAAAGGGATCCAGCAGTCCATATGGAGAGGAAAATTCCCTGGGCTGCTGAGGATATGCTTAAAATATTAACTCAGGAGTAGAATAAAATCAAACTAGAAACTACTCTGGCCTTTGTGCTGGAGCTGACTTGTTTCGGATGATTCCTGTAGAACCTATTATTTATTTATTTTTAAAACTGCGTTGGGAGTGGGGAAGAGGGCATGGTGGGGGGCGGGGAAGACAAGAGGAGACAAAGCCAGCATTTCATCTTGTAGACAGCCATGTCCCTAAAGCAGACAAAATCCTGGTATAATAATGGTGTCTTGCCTCGTTCGGTCCCCACCTATGTGGCTCCTTTTTACTGCTGTTCTTAGACATGTCAGCAGCTCTAACAGTCAGATCTGAATTCCCTGTGAGCTGTTTGTGAAAAGACACAAGTCCAAACGCCAGGCTTGTGAAAAACCCAGGCTGCATTGCAGTCCTGTAATCCCCTTTTTTCTAGAAACCTGCCTGATATTAAAGCTTTCACCTCCCTTATGGTTTCCCCCCAGGGGTGTGGTGCCCCTTTTAGGACCCTTTCCATCTGTGGTGAAAGCTCAGGGGCTCAGGGGCTCACCGCTGCAAATGATGATGGCGGCTGGGAGTCACACGGCTGCAGATTTGGACGCAGAGTCTTAATGTGCCACAAAAGATGCTATGAGGGGAAAAAAAAAGGCTGCGATATCTAATCTTAAACACACACACACAACACACACATGCATACACACACAGGAAATGGAGCTTAAGAAGGTCAAGGAATCCACAAAAACTCAGGCTTTGCAAAACCAAAATTAAATAAACAGAAACAATCAAATTCTGTAAATAGCTACTGGAGCTTTCCTGCTAAACTCTGATGTTTTGCTTTCAGATTACAGTGTCTTTTTTCCATGGGTCTTATTATTTTAACCTCTCTTCCTTTTTAGGCATTTTAATCCCACCTGCTTTTGTTTCCTACGTTTCACAAGAGGTAGCTTTGTTTTTTGTTTGTTTTTTTACTTTTTTTCCTAAATTTTGTAAAACATAATAGAGAGTGACAAGGACAGGACCCATGGAGATGATTGAGTAAAAGCACAGGCAGGAAAAAGAGATACATGTGGCTCATGGAAAGACTGCCCTGTTGAGTAAACTAGAGTTTTCGTGTATCTCTCCTGTGCTTTCTTTTGCTGCATCATCAGAGTAAGGTATAGAGGGCCAGGGGCTGCAGCCGAGGGACTCTTCGGCCCAGCATCTTTTGCTCTAGAGCAAAAAGCTGCTACATGGGGGGCGCTGAAGTTTATGTTAAAGACTCTTTCTTTCCACGGAGCTGTGGAGGTGAGGCTGTGTGCCATGCTGGAGCCCTGACAAAGCTGAGCCCTTGGAAACACGCAAGAACACGACATCCATAGGGGTGACACTCTCCGTGGACATCCCTAGCATGTCTAAGCCTGAAAGGCATCATTGATAGAATAATTTGGGGGCTTTTCTATTCTACAGGAAAGCTAAATTAACCATAAGCTTTGTAATTTTAACCAGTACCACTGGAAGACACAGTTCACAGCTGACCAAACCCCTACTGTTCTAACACTTAGGGCTGCTGGTGCAGTGAACATGTAGCACCTAGTAAGCATCAATACATGCATGTTGACTTGGTTAATTTTTAACAGATGAAGGGAGGAGGGTAGGAAATTACCATTACTGAGCACTAATGGTTGCCAGATAGTAGATACTTTGCATACAGGTCTCTCATTTGGTCCTTATGTCACCATTGTGAGGTTGGGATCTTGTCCCTGTTCATTGATGAGGAATCTAATCTACTCTAATCTAATCTGGTCCAAGGCCCAGAGTTAATAGTGAAGGAGGAGAATTCAGACCCAGGTTTATCAGATTCCACAACCTATCTTGTTGTGTTTTTTCATTAACCGCCCCCCACTGCTGTCTCTGAGAATCAATCACATAGTAGATTTATGAATATTCATGCAGAGGAAGGAATAAGTAAAAGAGAGTGAGTGAGTGATAAATAGTGGGAAGGGAAGAAACATTTCTGAGACATCCACTCTGTGCTACATAGACACCATTACTGTGCATAAATCTAATGCACCTAAGAACCCTGTGTAATATTTATTATGATCCCAGTTTTGGAGATGAGTTAGTTGGGACTCATAGAGCTTAACTACTAGATGAGGCTATGTTGCTAGTAAGTGGTTGAATTAGGATTTGACCTTAGTTCTATCTGCCTCTGAAGCATGATCTCCTTCCGTTATGCCATCCTGCCTGGGTACGGGCATGCTAAATTCTCATCCCACCTCTGCCCTTCATTAGTGGCTCAGCCAGTGGTTTAGACTCTCCAGGCCCCAATTTCTCATCTGTGAAATAACAAGATGTTCTACCTATTTCAGAGGCTTATTGGGAGCATCACATGATAAAAGCATGTGAAAGGGCTTTGAAGAGTTAATAAGTTATTAAAAATATAATTGGGATTATAAAAATATCAGAGTGAGGAATTACCAATGTTTGGCAAGGTCTTAAAAGATCCAAAGACAAGCTGTGCCCTGTAGCTGGTTATGTGGAGGTGGTGATTCCACAACAACTAATTCCAACTAATTCCCCAGGAAGGAAAGTTCTCTGGTTTTTCTAGTCAGTGCCCAGGGAAGCATGGGTACAGAAGAGAAAATCTCATGACACATAAGACAAAGTCTTTTTCTTTTTAAACTGGAATTCTTGGATCCAAACTTGTGGTTCTATATCTGGATTGAGTCCATGTTACCTATAAACACTGGCCCAAGAACCTACAAAAAAATCCTGGTAAGAAACAAAACACCTACCAAACATTATATCATTAGATTATTTATTTTACTTAAACTATTGAAATGCAGTCCACTAATAAACTTGAAAATTAATTGTGGCAGAACACAAAAATGGAAACCTTTCCTATGTACTTGGGACTATAATAACAATTAATCTAAGAGACTAATCCATAAAATCAAAAGACTTGGATAATACACTCATCTAAAACCATACCACAGAGCCTGAGCTATGATTTGCATGCAGCTGTCAAATTACGTGACTGATGTTCAGTGAAAACATGACAAGAAATCATAAGTTATTTAACGTTCTTGGGGCTAGAAGAAACTGGAATATAATTTTCTCTCATCCCATGTAACAGGAAATGTTTGAGAATTAAGGAGAATATTTATTTTACTTGGGATTTTGAAAAGTTTCAATGAAGTCATAATGCCACAAGACAGCTGATCAACACACATTAGTAGTAATAACAACAAAATGCTTATTGAGCACTTAATATATACCAAGAATTTTTCATGCATTATTTCATTTCATTCCTAAAAACAACAACAACGTGCTGATACTCTCCTTACCCCCTTCATATAGATGGGAAAACTGACTACAAAGGTGTGAAGTAATTAGTTCAAGGTCACAGCCAGCAAGAGGAAGAGCTGGGAAATAAGCCCAGATTCCAGAGACTAGAGGCTGGGAACTACCTATAAGAATTTGAAGTCAGAGGGCCCCATTCTAATTTCCTTTTTCTCCTGCCCTTCCTTGTACTGCCTAAGAAATAGCCAGGGTTCTTAATGAGTTGAGAAGGGTATATTTCCTCTTGTCACTTAAAAATAAAAACACTAGGGGGCTTCCCTGGTGGCGCAGTGGTTGAGAATCTGCCTGCCAATGCAGGGGACACAGGTTCAAGCCCTGGTTTGGGAAGATCCCACATGCTGCGGAGCAACTAGGCCCGTGAGCCACAATTACTGAGCCTGCGCATCTGGAGCCTGTGCTCCACAACAAGAGAGGCCGCGATAGAGGCCCGCACACCACGATGAAGAGTGGCCCCCACTTGCCGCACTAGAGAAAGACCTCGCACAGAAACGAAGACCCAACACAACCAAAAATAAATAAATAAATAAGCCTACACCTTTAAAAAAAAAAAACACTAGGAAAGCTGGTATAGGAAATGAATTAGAACAAATTAAACGTCAAAGGATGAGCAAAAACCCCATTCTTACAACAGGATTCGCACTGCTTTCTGCCCTACTTTTCCTTCACTATCTACTTCAATATTTATTAAACAGAAATTTAAACAATTGAGACAATTTTTCCAGGAAATTTAAGGACTAAGGATCACAAGATCACATGTTCTGAGAGCCCTAAGTCAGAAAATAAGGATCCCCATTTGGGTTCTAGAGTCAACTCAGCTTTCCTTCATTCCCACCAGAAATTAATTGGAATAAGGTCCTTTGAGAAACATTCTGAGCAATGATGTAAATTGACACACCTTGGCATATTATGCTGTAGATTTTCAAAAGCTTTAACATGACTCACCTCTCCGAAGACACCCATGGAATTATTTTCCACAATCGTGGGGATTTCTGGCTTAGCTTAAAGGCAAGTAAAACACAGTTAGTTAGTGGCCCTGAATGATACCCTACCTGGTCACTAGTGTGTGTGTGTGTGTGTGTGTGTGTGTGTGTGTGTGTGTGTGTGTGTGTGTGTGTAAAAAATTCATAACTCATCAGATATTTATTAAACTCCCACTGTGTGCCAGCAGTATACTAGATGCCTAGGAAACAAAGGTGAAGAAATCATATTCATCATCTTTGAGAAATTTACATTTTCATGGAAAATACAGATACATAAACTAGAAATTAGAATTGATAGAACTGATATAAGTACTGCTATTAAGGACATGTGGGATTTGAAGAAAGCTTTTAAGAGAAGTTTCTAACCCAACCTTGGGGAATAAGAGGAGGCTTTGGGAAGAGGCCGCATCTCATATCTGAAAGATGCTTCTGGGTGAGTCAGGTGAAAGGAGGAATGTGGGGGAGAGGAGGGGCAGGCAGTGGGCAGACGGAAGAGAGGAATGTTCTATGTATCCAAAGGCCTAGAAATAAAGCACAAGTCACAGGTCCCTGAAGGGGCAGGAAGAACACCTGGTTCTTATTTCGTTGTTTGGTACTAGAAAAGATCAGGGGCTATTTCAGTGATTTTGTTGTCCCGCTAAATTGTAAAAGTGCCTTGGAGCCAGAATGCTTTATTCATCTCTCCATCTCTAGCACTTAACAGTGCCCAGCATAAAACAGACATTGAGGACATCATGTTGAACTGAAGTGACTTCAAGTAAGTTTTTTTTTTTTTAATTTTTATTTATTTTGTTTTATTTATTTATTTTTTTGGCTGCGTTGGGTCTTCATTGCTGCGTGCTGGCTTTCTCCAGTTGCCGTAAGCGGGGGCTACTCTTTGTTGCAGTGCACGGGCTTCTCATTGCGGTGGTTTCTCTTGTTGTAGAGCATGGGCTCTAGGCACGCGGGCTTCAGTAGTTGTGGCATGTGGGCTTCAGTAGTTGTGGCACGTGGGCTCAGTAGTTGTGGCATGTGGGCTCAGCAGCTGTGGCTCGCAGGCTCTAGGGCACAGGCTCAGTAGTTGTGGCGCACGGGCTTAGTTGCTCCGCAGCATGTGGGATCTTCCCAGACTGGGGATCGAACCCGTGTCCCCTGCAATGGCAGGCGGATTCTTAAACACTGAGCCATCAGGGAAATCCCTCAAGTAAATTCTTGAGTATAGCAGACAAAGCCCTCTATGAACCAGTGGAAAAAATATTAAGGCCCTTGTCACAGATGCCATCAGTGTCTGCTACATCCACTCAGCCTCTGCTTACTGAAGGCCTCTTGCTGGGCATATATATGACCCTCTCCTGAAGATTTACTGAGGTTATGGAAACACACTCAGTCCACAAGTAGAGCAGACTGGAAGTCCCAGAGGGTTAATGGTGACAACAGGCGGGGAGTTGGTGGATAATACCCCAGCTTCCTCGCCTTTGTTTGGGATAACTCTGATGTGTATTCTCCCAGGGTTTCCCAGTGGGAATGAGCTCTAAGCCCATAGTGCTAACTGGTTTGTACATTTTATTATCTTCCTTCCCTTCCTTGACATAGTTTCCCACTCCTACGTTTCCTAGGACTACCTCTCAAATAAATTAATTTAATTCAAATCCTTGTCTCAAAGTTTTCTTTCAGGGGAACCCAAACCAAGATACAACCTAAAATAGTTATGGGAGGAGGCCTATTTCTGATTTCCTATTAGCAACAAATGTCAGTAGAGTGAAGGACCTGAAAGAAAGAACAATTACTAAAAGTTGCAGAGGCGATTGAGAGAGACAGATTCTTTGGGGGGCTCAGGACAATCACGTTTAGAGCTTAGGAGTGCAGGTGAGCAAACTTGTGATGGCAGGTGACTCCCCACTAAGGAAAGGAAAGTCAAAGGTGACCAGTGAGAGGGATGCAGGAAGTAGCAGAGGGGAAGCTTCTGATCCCTGGTCTTCCAGAGAATGAAGGTGTTCTGGAAGAAGAAATAAACTGGACTTAGGGCTTACAGAATGGCTCAGTGATATATTTGAGTATTTATTTCAAGCTTTTCATGTTTTTGTTTTTGGTTTATTCTATTTGGGGAATCACCCAGGCACGCAGAGTGGGTCCTGAATACGATATGTGTATACCTCTGCCAGGATCACTATGATATACACTCGGGTGACACCCCCAAATAGATTAAAGACTGTCCAAACACAACACAGCTGGCCCATTTGCTAAAGGAGAAAACCAAGAAGCAGGAAAAATCTAATTCTATGAACAAATAGGCAGAGTTTCATATTTTTAAGCATCCACTGAAAGGAGTTCAAAGAAGAAGAAAACAGAAATATAGAGACAGAGAGATGTAGAGACAGGGTGATAAGGATGAGATGTAAAAGAGTAAAAAGCATTCCAGACCAAGATGAAGGCATTTTAATGCCGCAAAGAGATATAGGACATGGTTTAAATGTTGACAAGGCAATTAGATGGAGTTACGGTACAAAAACTCTTGGTCAAATGGGACACAGTTTGCCTAACACAGAATTATTTTTTTTCACACCCCGGATTGCTGCCTCCATCGATTTGCCAATAGTCAGGCCAGATGAGTCAGCTTCATGTTTGTGCTAAGACAGTCATATCCCATGAGTGAGTGAATGGTGATGTCAATAAAAGAGATGAACAGCCCTTCCAACTCATCACAGGGCATCGTCTAGGCTCCATAAGGAACCTGATCATCAAGGGCAATTGATTATTTCCTAGCCCATCCCTGAGGAGAGATGGAGAAAGAGGGAGGGAAGGAAGGAGAAAGGGAGGGAGGGCAGGAGGAAGAGAGTGAGAGCTGGAGAAAGACATATAGGAGAAGCTATAAGCAAGCGACTTCAAACTAAATACATTTTGGCTGTAGCTCTTCCCACCTTTATGAACTAAAGGGTTTGCATTTCCTTCAAAATACTGAATTGTGTGACCTTTAATAATAATCAATAAGATTCTAAGTAAAAACAAAGATTTTTCACTTGTCCTATCATTCGGACAACTGAGAAAAAAATCTACCAGCCCATGCTCTTAGGTTTTGTGAATTATTTTCTCTTTGTTTACCTCATTTTCAAAAACAATTAATTACTCATCCACATCACTGTTTTTCTCTTTGCCTTCATTCAAAAATGATGTTTTAAAAAACACAGTTCTTGGTCACAAAAATGAAAAATATCCAAAGCCAAGGGTTTCTGTTTATGAATGTTTCCTTGCATCACTGAGCAAAATAGAATTTTCACATTTCCCTTAAATTCACACCCTGCAGAGTCTCTGCAATTTGAGGCCACAGTGGATATTTCAGCTAAGCTCCACTCTCCTGCGAATGCAGGGTCAGAGGGCCATCCCAGCAGGTTCTTTTGCTGGAGAAGCTGGACAGTCTCTCACCCCAGCTGGCCTTGGTAGGGGTGAGAGGACTCCTGCAGAGTTTCTGTGGAGCTGTGTTTATCATCTTGCTTTTGTCACACTGGCCTTATTTCACTCTGCTCCAGAAAGCAACTAAGGCAATTAGACAACTAAGCAATTAGACCTAGTTATAATTAAAGAGACTTCCAGTATTCTCAGGAAACATTAAAATTGCACATAAGGTAGTGGTCACCAGGAAAATGACTGATCTATGGCAACTGAACCATCATTCTTTAGCTTCCTACCCTCGTCCCCACCCCTAACACGAATGACAAGTGTCAAGGCAAACAGAACTCCAGAATAGTGACCCTTGTGCGGCTGCTCTCCCGCTAACAGGGTGCTTCCTCTTTAGTGGAGAGAAAGCAGGAGACAGTGACAGGAGGATGGCAGGGAGTCCAGAGAACAGAAACTCTCACCAAAAACCCTGACCGTGGTGGAGCGCCGGAAGATTTTGCCAGACCTGACTACAACCTGGCAAGAGAACTTCCGGCCATCACCCTGGATTTGGACTGGAGAGAGGTAGAGGCTGCAGTCTGTACCTGGCTTGACTCTGTCTTTAAATAACGTGGAATTGCTGATGGGGTGATATTGGGTGAGCAGTGTTTCCTGAGTTCCATTATCCTCCTGATGAGACAAAAATGGTTACCAGCTTTGAGCACTCAGTTGTGCCAGCTCTGGACTAGGTGTTCCACATGCAGTAATTCACTTGTATCTTGTAACAACAGGGATGATGAATGAAGAATTCAAATTAAGAGATACTGAGTATGTTACTGGAGGAAGTATCGTTACACTTAACTTTCAGTTATAAATTAGTGTCACTCTCTCCTAACACAAATAGAAACTTGCTGCTCTTCTGACTAAAACTTGCCTTTCCTAACCTTCCATAAGTTGCATATTGGGGGTGGGATTTGGGGGGTGGGGTGCAGCCCTGGGAGCTAATGTCAGATCATAATTCTCATTTCAAGTTCTGAAATCTTACTGCTACGATGTGCTCAGGAGGCGGTACCAGTTTTACTTATTAAATCTTCACTGAACTGGATGATTACTCTCGTCCTCGCTTCCCAGCATTCCAGCCTTCCGTTAGGAAAGGTCTCGTTTTAGCTCCCTTTGGAGCCAGGACTAGAATGAGGTAGAGAGAGTCTCCTAGGATGCAAAATTTAAGGAAGCACTCACTCTCAGGATCTTGTAAGTGCAGGGTGGGCGCCTGAGAGTGAGCGCCTCCTTAAATTTTGCGTCCTTGGTATCTCCTTACCTCCTTACCTCAGCCTAGTTGCTGTCCTTCTGGTCTTATTTCTGTGATTGTGACCTTTAAAAAGGACACATAAGGAATAGGCTGTAAATGTTAATCTGAATTTGGAGATCAGAGTTTAACTGGAGTACTTGATTGCTCTGGTCTATATCCTTTTTGTGGGTCTATGAAAAAAAGCCTTCATTATTCTTGCCTTAGCCTGAATCTCATGGACAAGGTCCCGGAGATGTCACAGTGTTGGGCAGGGTCAGTAAATGTGCTGACTAAGGGCCTAGTGAGGAGGGGACTCTTAAGGGGCATAAGCAGAGAGGAAGGGCTATGTCCTTATCCTCCTTCAGTATAGCTCGATATTTTCAACTGAGTTGCTTTGAACACATTCTGATGCACAAGCTTCTTCTCCGGAGGTTCTAATGGAGTTGTTCTGGGATCAGTCTCATCCCAGGGCACTTTTTTTTAAAAGGTCCTCAGAGGACCGGGGGCTGAGAACCACTGGTCTAACTCCAAACAATAGATGAATCATTATGCATAGGGGTCGGGGAAAATGGAAGGAACTGAAAAGGAGAAGGGTGAACAGGAATGCATTGGATGGGGAAGAAGTCATGAAATAATGAAAACAAAGGTCTGTGATTTGGAATCTCTAGTTTAAAAAAACGAGACAGATTCAGGGTAGAAGAAAGGGAAGCCAGGTGAGGGAGAGAATTCAAGTATGAGCTGGGAGCAGAGCAAGAAGTGGAAAACAGGAAGGCAGACTTCTTAGATAGTTTATATAGGTATTTCCAGAATATACTTAGTAGAAACTCTTACGCAAGACAATTTTTTAGGTGAACATGGTGAGGATTGGTATCAGCTTTACCTACAGATATACAGGTAGTACTGCCTGCAGAGAATCACAGACTTACTCCTGAAGCAAAGAACATAACGTTATACCCACATAAAGTAGGACTTAAGAGTCTGTGCCACTGCCTTCCTAACGAGGAAGGATACAGAAAATTAAAGGGAGAGAACTTATGTTCCGGAGACAGGGGCCCCAAAAGGAGCCCTGACAGCAGAAGAAAGAGGAAGGCATTTCACTCAGCGTCTGCTGATCTGGAGGCCAGTAATTAAGGAGGCAGTCTCCCCCTGCAGGTTCTTCAGCACAAGCTACGTTTTACAGCTATAGTTTTATGCACAGGGACTGTTTTTGTGAGAATCCAGGGGTTCAAAATGCTTGATCTTTTAGTAAATGACTCGCCATTTGGAACATTTCCATCTGTCACTCTGTCGTGGAAGAAGGGCAGTCAGAGGCTGAAGGTGGAGATTGGTGAGAAAACTGCTTTTTCCTTTATTGCGTAGCTGGGGGTGACTGGCCAGGGTGGTTTAACTGATAGAGAAAAGATATTTAAAAAATTATGCAGAGGGTTTTTTGTTTGTTTATTTTCTGGGTGCTTGACTGTTGTAGAGGAGCGATTTGTTCCTTCGCTGGGATAGATGGATTCGGTTGCAAAGTGTGCCCTGTAATCTACAACATCAGGACAGCCTGAGAGATTCCAGAGTCTCCAGATATAAATGGGCCGAGGCAAGAACCTGCATGTGAGCACCTGCCTTCGTGGAGCAAATGGGAAGAGAGGTGACAAAATGCAGGGAAACAATGAAATGTCTAGAGCTGGGAGAGGGAGAGACAATACTAACATTATACGATGACCACTACTACATTTTTATATTCTTGTTAGTCATAGCTTAAATTTATTTAGCACCTACTGTGTTTTAGGCACTGTGCCAAGTTCTTTCAAGTCTTACCTTATTTACTCCTTACAGCGATCTGGAATAAACCAAGGTTAGCTAACTTGCTCAAAGGTCACACAAAGAAGGTATTTAAGTCACAGCACCAAAGAAGGGACAAATAAGCCCCTGAGACAGCATGTCTTAATAAAACCAAGCCATCACAAATAAAATTTTTTTTGTGGACTATCTCGAAAGAAAAATGTATAAGAAATTCCAGGAAGCCAGAGGTCTTTGTATAAATTGGAGATTTTAGAGGTGTGGACAATTTGCTGATTGAAAGGAGCCTTTTATGATATATTGATCTACCTTTGGTGATAGGGGTCAGAGAATACACCTCAACTCCTACCTGATAAGAATGATCTTAGGGCACCTGTTCTTCCGGAAACAGACTGGTAGGGGATCTTGCACAGAACCTTTATTCTTGCCTGTTTTTCTTTTCTTTTCTTCTTTTGATAATTTTAAAAATATTAATAAATATTTCTAAAACTTCATGGGATTTCCAACTTGGTGGACACCTACAAAACTGAATGAGGAATGTAGACTGAACTAGCTAATGTATATGATACACCTACACGAGTCCTAACACTCAATAGATGTTCAATTAATACTAAATCACTGTCCTCCAGCCTCAACTGAGTCAGCCTGCTGTGAATTCATGAGTATTTACTCTCTGCTCGACTAAACTGAAGAATTATGGAGAGTCCTAAAAAGAACTCTTTAAAGATTAGTTTTTTTTGTTTGTTTGTTTGTTTTTTAAATTATTATTTATTTATTTATTTATTTATTTATTTATTTGGCTGTGTTGGGTCTTCGTTTCTGTGCGAGGGCTTCCTCTAGCTGCGGCAAGCGGGGGCCACTCTTCATCGCGGTGCGCGGGCCTCTCACTATCGTGGCCTCTCGTTGCGGAGCACAGGCTCCAGACGCGCAGGCTCAGTAGTTGTGGCTCATGGGCCCAGTTGCTTCGCGGCATGTGGGATCTTCCCAGACCAGGCCTCGAACCCGTGTGCCCTGCATTAGCAGGCAGATTCTCAACCACTGCGCCACCAGGGAAGGCCTAAAGATTAGTTTTTAATATGTATTGAGCATAGGTACTGTGCTAAGTTATTTAGCACCTCACAACAACACCATGGAGCTGGTACTATAACAATATAATTATAATATAATTATAAAACTATAATTATAAAATAATTGTAAAACTATAATTATATAATTATAATTATAATTATATTATATAACTTCAATTATCCCCTTTTGTGGATGACAGAACTAAAACTAAGGCTGGGCAACGTATCCAAGGCTGTACAGAATTCTGAGACAAAAGGAAAAATGTGTGTCCCTATATGCACTTATCAAAATATTCTCCCATATTTTGCCTCAGTGGAAAAAAGGAATAAACCCTCTACAATTTAACATTTTGAAAAACGACTACATGAAGCCATGCATTGCTCAATCTTTTCTCCTGCCCTTGTCAACCTTTAAACCCACACCCGTGGGGGGGGGGGCATGATGCCATGAAGACCCAGGAACCACAGGCTGACTGGAAAATCCTGTTCTTTGAACAGCATAGCAGGATCTCAAAACAAACAAAAAACACTGTGCCTTTATTTTAAAATTCAACATTTTGTTCATCATGGATTTTCCCTAAATTTTGATTTTTAAAAATATTTTACTAAGATCTCTATCTCGATTACTGATTCCTTGGGGCACCTCCTTAAATTTCGCACCCAAGGTGAGGACCGTACTCACTTCACCCTGAGCCCAGCTCCTAGGTCACACAGCTATTAAACGTAGAGCCGGGATTTCAAAACAACAATTTCCCTCGAAAAGCCATGCTATTCATGCCTTTGCTCTATACTGCTTCACAAAAGTAGTAGAACGGACAGCCCTTGACTTTTCTGCTGAGAGTCTGTTTGAGGAGAAGGAAAGTTCACAAGAGAAACAAACAGAAAATCAGGACCCACAGAAGAAAAATAAATGCATAATAACATACAGGAGTTGGATAAAATAATTAGCATGATGAGGGCTGGGAGGGTTCATACTGAATCATGGAAAACTCCTGAATGTCTCTTAATGACCTGACAAACCCTAAAATAATTTGCACAGGGGTTCCTATTTTAGTACTAGAATCAGAATTTTCAAAGCAGAAAAGAGACCATGGCACTATTTGATTTAGTGAGGTGACCTCATCTCTGGGTTGCCCCGAGCTCCATGTCAGAGCTGGCAGCGGTGGCCACAGGACAAGTAGGTGCTGAGTGTATAGAGCCCATTCAATAAATTCTGTTAACTGCATCGATTGTTACTTCTTTATCTCCTAACTGCTTCCTATCTTCACTTTGCTCCATTTATTCTCCATCCAGTCAGTGCTGTCAAAGTAGGCTCCTTGCAAAGCTCCCCATGTCCATTTTATTGAAGTCCACAACAATATTTTTCCAATCATCACAATTGGTTGTCAGCACTTTGTAGGTTGGCTAACACTTCATTTTTTTTTTTAACATCTTTATTGGAGTATAATTGCTTTACAATGGTGTGTTAGTTTCTGCTTTATAACAAAGTGAATCACCTATACATATACATATATCCCCATATCCCCTCCCTCTTGCATCTCCCTCCCCGGCTCCCTATCCCACCCCTCTAGGTGGTCACAAAGCACCAAGCTGATCTCCCTGTGCTATGCGGATGCTTCCCACTAGCTACCTATTTTACATCTGGTAGTGTATATATGTCCATGCCACTCTCTCACTTTGTCCCAGCTTACCCTTCCCCCTCCCCGTGTCCTCAAGTCCATTCTCTAGTAGGTCTGCATCTTTATTCCCATCCTGCCCCTAGGTTCTTCATAACCATTTTTTTTTTTAGATTCTATATATATGTGTTAGCATACAGTATTTGTTAACACTTCATTTTTGATTATGGTGAAGACAGTTAGGGTCAGTTGCCATCAGGTAGAAGGTGACAGCTTTCTTTTCTGAACAGCTAGGCTTCCCATAGGCATGGAAAACCAATATTGTTGATGGTACCATTTCGATTTTTGTTTACATATAAAACATTACAAATAATAAAGAAGAGAATATTGAAAAGATACATTTATAGATAAAAATTTAAAGAAACATAAGCATCTAGGTTTTAGTTATATACCTTTATCACTAATATTGAACTGTGTGAATCTGGTATGCTTCTCATTTTCTTTTCATGATTTTAAAGAGAAAAGTCATGGGTTTCTCTTTATCCACCAAGTTTGGGAACAAACATTCCCTCGTCACCTCTCCCACTCCCACTCCCACTATGTGTTCACAGGTCCCAGGGTCTTGGTGTAGTACATGTCTGTTGTTTGCTGGCTTTAATTATCCAGCTCAGACATAACCTAAGAGGCTTTTCCAGGTACATTTAGTCAGAATCAAATTATTTTCCCTCTATGTTGCTAGTTTCTACATTTTTATTAAAGTTGTATTTCATGGTAGGAAACATGTTCAATATAGTTTTGTATCCCTGCAGGACCTAGCACTTAAACCAGATTCACATATGTTTGTTAGATTGAATTGAAATTTATACTGTGGGAAATCAGGATGATAGTTTGGAATGAACACAGAATATTAGACTGTATTTAGAAGCTCCCAGAGTAAGCCCACAGAATTTCCCTGTTGACTGCATGCTTGTGCCCCAGGACATAAACTAGGAAAAATATCATTTGTCCTTTCTCTACCAACTGCATTCCATCTAAATACACACATTCTATGACTTTTTCTCATCATCCAACCATGCACATGGAGCCTCAGCTGACACCGAGGGTTAGCCCTTTGTGTTTACTTAGTTACCTCTCTTCCTAGATAAATGTTGGATACACAATTTGCACCAGATGCCTTTCTACTTCAGTGTAGTCATGATTCTGGAATGTAACATTCCAAAATGCAAAGGATCTGCTCCATGAACACATTTAACACAGCCTTAGCATGGGATCAGAGACACACAGCAAATAATATTTTTATGATAACTGAGAATCCCAATAATAACCTTTCTCATGAAGGTCATAACTGAATTAATTAGATTTTATAAAATTCCACATACAAGACATGGCTTTTGTTTTCCAGTGACTTAGATTAAACTAATTTTAGTTTGTCAAATTGTTTCCAGGGTTTAATGCAGCACTTGAAGTGGGAGCACTTTGCAGCTCCCCGGAGTTACTGAGTTCAATAAAGCAGGTTTCTACCCCCCTGTGCTCATCTTCACCATCTCTACTTTTTAACTTTTTTCTAAAAGCCACATTATATCATGTCTGTTAAGAACAATTGGTTATCATTATGATTACTACTGCCAGTTTAACAAGAGACTAAAGCACTAAAAAATGAATTGAGGGGATATTTATGTTCTCTGCAGACCTACAACAGTCATGACATAAAGGACTGTAGTTTATTCCTTAATAATGGGAGATTAGATGATTTCATCTCAGGCTTGCTGAATCCCACAGTGCCAGCAGTATGGAGTACGGATGTAAATTAGAGGAGCAAATAGATTTTGACATTTTAAAAGGGAATGCACAGTTGGAATTTGATCAGCACATTTGCCAATAAAATGTTCCCTTTGAAAAGAAGTTTCTTTCAAAAAGATTCCTCAAGTTGTCTCAATTATGATGCATTCTTTAAACTGAGAGCATGGCTTGAAGTTCCAGTAGAAGTTTAGGACTCACTCTCTTACTGTGTGACCTTAGGTGCAATCTCTCCATCCCTTATTTATCCTAAATGTGTTGGCAGGATTCACAGATAATGTTAGTTTCTTTGAAGAAAACTGTTAAATAGAGGATGTCTTATCAGTTATCTAGTCATTGATACTTAATGAGCTGCTCATTAACCAATCAGACAGCCAGCATGAGGTTTAGTGATCATCCATTTAATATGAGGCCAACGAATAGGACTGTGAGGGAAGGGGACAAAGAGAAATGAAACAATTCAATTACGTATTAGATATTTACTGAGTGCCTATGTTCTAGGCACTATACTAGAGGCTAGGGATTTCTGAAATGAGTGATGCAGCTTTTTGCCCTGGAGAAGCTCAGCATCGCAGAAAAGACATAGCTGACTGAAAGCTTTAACATTTGCTTGGAAAAACAGATTAGACACCCTTCAGATAAGATAAGTCCACTACAGATCAACTGACTAGCCAGTAAAAATCTGTGCAGTAAAGCTTATTAAACTTTAGTCTTTTTAAACTTTTTTTTGTCTTTTATTTTTTTATTATTATTCTTTTTAAAATTTTTATTTTATGTTGGAGTATTGTTGATTAACAATGTTGTGTTGGTTTCAGGTGTACAGCAAAGTGATTCAATTATATATATACATGTATCTGTTCTTTTTCAAATTCTTTTCCCATTTCGGTTATTACAGAATATTGAGCACAGGGAACTCTGCTCAATATTCTGTAAACTTTAGTCTTATTTATTACTATTAGACTTTACTATTCCTATTGATAGTGAATTTGTGATAATTAGGGTGGAAATGTTTTGCCCATTGGTGGTATATATTAATAATGTAAACAAGGTATAGATACTGCATTTTCATTACAGTAATGTTTAGTGAAGCAGGTTTCTGACTTCCTGAGATAATCTCCACTTTAAAATTTTTTTTCTAAGAACCACACTGTATCACATTTGTTAAGAACAATTGACTTATACTAATGATGGGTATAATGTCAGGCAGGAAGTCTTACATTTTGGAAACCAAACCCTAAAAGGGGGGAAAAATGTGGTTTTTGACAGATGACAAGGAGACATTGTAGATTTTAGGACAATTTGAGAAAGTTATTTTATAATATCTTTTGATCCTACTGACTATCCAAAAATATCTAGACAGTAACAAATTATCAGTAGGTTGTATTTTAAGGCCTACTTGCAAGTCAATTATTTTGGATTTGGCACATCCTCAGAGAAATCTTTTTATATGAAGGTTCTAGTTTCCAAGACAGCCCACAAAAATCTATTCACTTGTAACATGAATGATCAACGCTGCGAGTACAGTATTTTGCAGGTGTTATCAGCTGCTGTATTCACGGACATGTATTAGTTCTGCAAGAATTTTTAACTCTTGTGTTTTCATTTTGATGAAGATATGAAAAATTAATATAGTCATATTCTGGATCACCTAAATAAACACCCTATTATGTGATTCTCGAAAGTGTGTTTATGGTTATCTTTATAATTGTGTAAGACTTGTGTTATCAACTGATTTAACAGTAGTACTAGAGGTCTACTGTATATATTGATTAAGAGCTGGCTGTCATTTGGCTGGCTTGCCTTGGAAAATTTCTCATAAAAATCCAGATTTCTGTTTTGTTTTGCTTTATTCTTTTAAGTCAGAAAACATGGCAACTACGGGCCTGGTGCAATAATAGAGCTGGGCAGTGACTGTTTCTTATTCAGCTCCTGCTTCTCTCATGCACATTTTCTCCCTATATTTGATAAGCATTAGAGTTTGTGTTTCCCAATCTAAGCAATGTTGTATATTTTCCAGAATGGAGTAGTAAGGGTTCTGGGAAAAGTTAGACTACACCTCTGCACATGTGTGTAAACAAGTATGTGTGAGTAGGAGCTTCTGCGGGATGTGGCTCCTCTCAGGGGCACCATCACACTTTTTTCTCTCTGTAATCACGGTTTAGTATATAGCTTGAAATATAAACTAACCTTGAGGAACTAATTTCTAAGCTCCTGCATTCACAGACCCAGAGGCTTGCTGAGTTGGAAGGAATCCTAGTGTCCTTCCTTCCCTCCCCTGGCCACTCCCCAACCTTCCACATAATGCCTGCCTCTCATCCAGCATGTTTCCTTCCCTATTATTACCTGTTATTCATTTTTACTTCATTAATATTTAAAGATCATTGCAGTTATTCACTGAAAAGGGCAACACTTACCACCAACCATGCGAAGGTGAGCTCAGATGAAATTTCTAAGGAGATATTTTGAAAGCATGGTATTTCCAGAGTCTGATTTATCTCTATTTCTATTGTATGGTTGCTTCTCTATTCATCCTGTGTAACTGTAACAAAACATAAGGTAGAAAAGACATGAACCTGTGATTGGTTTGTAAAGTGCTTTTAATCCAAGAAATGAGAACAGTTTTAGTATAGAGATTCATCTATCCTCAGGGTACACCTATGAAGGGGACCCCACCTACAGTCCTCGTATAAATGGCAAAAGAGTCACTGAGAAGCACAGAGTTGTTTCTCACTGAAAAACTATAGGGAAACTACCCTAACAGAATCCAACTCACAGTTTGGTATGTTCCTCTGCTTTAACCCCAAATTGGTGCTTTAGGCTTCAGATCACATTTCCTGGGTCAGGTAGAACATAAAACGTTATAACCTAGCCTCTACTTGTCTTTCTAAAAATTTTAATAGACAATTACTTTTAGAGAACTTTTAGGTTCATAGCAAAATTGAGTGGAAAGTACAGAGGTTCCATATATCCCCTGCCCCACCCATGCACAGCCTCCCCCATTACTAACACCCCTAACCACAGTGTTGCCTTCGTTACAATCAATGAACCGACATCAAACACATCATCACCCAAAGGCCATAGTTTATTTACATTAGGGTTCATTCTTGGTGTTGTACATTCCATGAATTTTGACAAATGTCTGACATGTATCCACTATTGTAGTATCATATAGAATAGTGTCACTGACCTAAAAATCCTCTGTGCTGTGCCTATTCATACCTTCCTCCTACCAAACTCCTGACATATGCTGATCTTTTTACTGTTTTCATACCTAATTGTCTTTTTAGAGCTTATAAATATTTCTCCAAAGAAGAAATGACACAGAAAAACACATAAGGAACTCCAAGGAAGCACCATTAATAAATTATTTTCATTTTTAAAGTGATATTAGATGAATAGTTTTGTAGTCTCTCTTTTCAGGAAGGTTATATACATACACACACACACACACACACACACACACACACACATATATATATATATATATATACACATACGTAAGTAAACTATAATAATGTCAGTAATAACTTACAGGACTTCCCTGGTGGTGCGGTGGTTAAGAAACCGCCTGCCAATGCAGGGAACACAGGTTCCAGCCCTGGTCCGGGAAGATCCCACATGCCGCGGAGCAACTAAGCCCGTGAGCCACAACTACTCAGCCTGCGCTCTAGAGCCCATGCTCAGCAACAAGGGAAGCCACCGCAATGAGAAGCCCGCGCACCACAGCGAAGACTAGCCCCCGCTCGCCCCAAATAGAGAAAGCCCACGCGCTGCAATGAAGACCCAATGCAGCCAAAAATAAATTTTAAAAAAACCTATAAATGAAAACAATTCTATCATCCTAATATCCAGAAAACCTTATTTCTTTTTTTCTATATCTATACAAATCTTATTTGTATGCATGTATTTTTTTTTCATACTTTGCAATTTTATTAACCAAAAAGTGTTACCCATATTTTTACTTTAAATGTTTTGCATGATTCTTAAGCTATTTGTGGTTGAAATTTTTAGATGCTTTATGTCATATATACACATCATCATTTGTTTAGTAATTTTCAATTACTGAAGCATATGCTTTTTCAGTTTGGGTTTTTACCTTATTTAAACTATTACAATCTTTATAGCAATGATTGTCCTTAAACTAACAGCTTTCTTCTGACCATTCAGCTACTTAAGATAAATTCCCTGAAGTATAATTAATGGATCATGAGGTATGAACATCCTCATTATTATCAACAGCACATTTTTTTTTAAAAAATTGGATATTCTGAAAGTTATACCTAGCCTTTAGAACTTCGTTGTGTTTCAAGCTCTCATCAGTATCAGCTGTCCTCTTCACTGATAACTCTCTCCTGCCCCCCTTCCTTAATTGAAGCCAGGCCTTCCCATTGGGGCCCGTCTTCCCTGCATCATTCTCAGACAGTGGTTGTTTGTTTTCTTTTTTTTTTTTTTTAATTTTATTTATTAATTTATTAATTTATTTATGGCTGTGTTAGGTCTTCATTTCTGTGCGAGGGCTTTCTCTAGTTGCGGCAAGTGGGGGCCACTCTTCATCGCGGTGCGCGGGCCTCTCACTATCGCGGCCTCTCTTGTTGCGGAGCACAGACTCCAGACGCGCAGGCTCAGTAGTTGTGGCTCACGGGCCCAGTCGCTCCGCGGCATGTGGGATCTTCCCAGACCAGGGCTCGAACCCGTGTCCCCTGCATTGGCAGGCAGATTCTCAACCACTGCGCCACCAGGGAAGCCCTGTTTGTTTTCTTATACCCTTATTTCCTCAAGATCAGGAGATGGGATCAGTGCCTTCTTTGCTCTCTATTGCTGCTTCAAAATATTACTCCAACCCCATAATTTAAAAAACAAAACAAAACAACAAAACCCTTGTCTTTCATGGTTAAAGGCATTTAACTATAACAGTACTTCCAGATGGAGTTAACTTGTATATCACCACGAAATTTTTTTTGCCATATTTGCATACCACCATTAATACTATTAATTTTATTTTTGAGATTATTGTAATTGTTCGACTTATATCAGTTTATTTTATTTTTAAATTTTTTTTAATGAGAGAAATTTTATTTTATTATTTTATTTTATCTATTTTTTTGGCTGCGTTGGGTCTTCATTGCTGCATGCAGGCTTTTCTCTAGTTGCAGTGAGTGGGGGCTACCCTTCATTGAGGTGCACAGGCTTCTCATTGCAATGGCTTCTCTTGTTGCGGAGCACGGGCTCTAGGCGCGTGGGCTTCAGTAGCTGTGGCACGCGGGCTTAGTAGTTGTGGCTCACGGGCTGTAGAGCGCAGGCTCAGTAGTTGTGGTGCACGGGCTTAGCTGCTCCGTGGCATGTGAGATCTTCCCGGACCAGGGCTCGAACCCGTGTCCCCTCCATTGGCAGGCGGATTCTTAACCACTACACCACCAGGAAAGTCCCTATCAGTTTATTTTAAACAGAGACTGACCTAGGCACATATTTGTGTAGCTTATGAAATCCACTTGGTACATTAACTCTATTTTAATGTGCATTACCCAAATACATAAGTATTAAATTTTTGTAAAGTTTGTCCAGATTCTGGGAAGTTGGAAATACAAGTGGCATAACTTTTTGAATATCCCTGAAATTCCTAATAAAAACAGACTAACTAGAGTAGCAAAACTAAACACAATATCTACAGCAATATCTACGGGAACACTAAATAACAATATATCACCATTAATAGGTAGGGACAAACCACTAGACTACTGTGATATCAGCAACTGTGCAAACAGAAACAGGAAAATCAGCTGGGCTCCTGATGGCCCTTAGAACTAGAGAACTCTCCCCCTGCCCCAGAAAAAAACCAACAGGCAATCACTGGAAAGAAAGGCAGACTAATCTGAGAATAGCAGCAGAAATGCAGAAAGAAGTATGTAGGCACCAAATTACCAGAGTCTTCTAGGGAAAGAACAAAAGGTTTGTCAGTGCTAGAGTAGAGGGGACTTTTCAGACATATCCCACACTGAGAAGAAACCCCTGGGAGTAGAATCCAAATTAAACAGGACAGGCCCAACAGGAGAAAGCAAAGAGGCAATTTAGATAAAAGTGAGGGATAGGAGGAAAGAAAGTACATCTCACAAAGTACAGTGGCATATAATTTACCTTGAACATAACAGAAGAGAGAGCTCTAGAGAAACTGAAGACTCTAGAAAAGATAGCCTGGCCCACTCTTCCATGATAAAAATCAAAATCCATTTAACCTAAACATACTTAGATCGAGCAATAGAAAAGAAATGGGGTAGAATCACATGTAAAGATACCATAAGAAAAAAAAAGAGAGAACAAAGTAACATTCCTACAACAATAACAGCATATTAGAAAGACATGACTTCAAAATAAATAAAAACTACAGCCTACTTATTCAAAATGAGCTAAAAGAAATAAAGAAAATGATATAAGCTATGAAAAATTTTAGAAAGACTGGTATATGAGTCAATTGGAGAGAAGAAAGTTTATAAAAGATAAGTGAGAGAATTCAGGAAAGTGTTGGAAATAATAAGTTTTGAAAATCATTTCAGAAATTAAGAGCAAACTAGAACAAAACCAAGAACATATTAACACAAAAGCTAATGCATTAAAAGAAATTTAAAAAATAGAATGAGGGAAATTTTAAAATGAAATAAGTTAATAAATAATGAATTTTAAAAGAAAAAAGAGGTAAAAGGGATTCAAAGAAAGAGACAGGCAAAGAAGATAAAATGTATGTTTAATAGAAGATACTCAAGGAAATATACAATAGACAGAAAAAATGCTGAAAATTATAATTCAAGTACAATTTCTTAAAATAAAATGACTAGAAAATACATATTAAAAGATTATACTGCAAAAGTAGGAAAATAGTCTCAGAATGGACCTTAAGCATTTTCTTATAAAAGTATTAAACAAAGTCAGTTCTGGGGAAAGAAAATCAAATTGTTATTAACTTTTGGACAGCAATTCTTTATGTCAGAAAATAATATAGTAACATATCAAATATACTCAAGGAAAGAAAATATGAGTTAAGGATATTACATTCAGTCTTTAATATGAAGGCTATAAAAAACATGTTAGAGTCATGCAAGAACTCAGGGAATACTGCCCCATGAACATTTCCTAAGGATTCTCCAATAGAATATACTTCAAACTGAAGGGACATTCACATAAAGGCTGGGGGTAAGTGTTGTATATTTACCTTTAGCACTAAGAATAAATAATTGTTATAAGAGAGTAGTAATGAATATGTATTTTTAAATAAAGATACAATATAAGTATCAAAAACGGGGATGAGGCGGGGATTGAGGGACTGAATCCTGGTTTTGCAGGCATGAAGACGTCAGTGAAAAAAAGATGTGTATAAAACTGAGCAGGGGCTTCCCTGGTGGTGCAGTGGTTGAGAATCTGCCTGCCAATGCAGGGGACACGGGTTCGAGCCCTGGTCTGGGAAGATCCCACATGCCGCGAAGCAACTAGGCCCGTGAGCCACAACTACTGAGCCTGTGCGTCTGGAGCCTGTGCTCGGCAACAAGAGAGGCCGCGAGAGTGAGAGGCCTGCGCACCGCGATGAAGAGTGGCCCCCGTTCACCACAACTAGAGAAAGCCCTCGCACAGAAACGAAGACCCAACACAGCCAAAAATAAATATTAAAAAAAAAGCTAAAACTGAGCAAATAAGTTTAAAAAAAAATCACCATTTTCAGGGCCCTGGAAATTGACCAAAGACAAACATTTAATTGGGAAGCATTTCTTCCTGAAAAACCACTAGAGTTTCAATAAGAACAGTAGGAGTCTTTAGCCTTCTTGCTTAGGGATCCTTCTATCCCCCTTCCCGACTAGGTCGGTGAGAAAGGTAGTTTCACCGTCTTAGAGCTGGCTACAAAACCCAGCAGCTTTTCTTCCAAAAGGGGAAGACTTAAATTAGGTCTGAGCATGAAAACCCTTCACTTTGCCAGCTAACAGGGACAAACTTGGTAGGAAACACAGAAAACCTGACGCTTGGTTAGCCTGGGTTTGCAGTCTCATTTGGGATGAGGGGCAGACCAGATAGACAGTCAACATGGAGATTCTAGAAATCAGAGAGTCATATAATAGCTGACATAAATTCTCTACATATCTCAGGCTGACTGGGAAAATATACACGTGAGTAGGGGGTACCTGAGAGAGCCCAGTGAAAAGTGAAAGCCAAGGGAGGTACTACTGTCGCAACTTTGAATGCACTCCCTAACCCCCGCCTCCGCAGACATCTATGTGTAGAGGGTGGAAACCTATTGGGCTTGAGGTATTTGAGCACAATTTTTGCCAAATTCATCTGTGGACCAACAAAGGGGTTTTGCCAATGTAGGGGCAACTCCTTGGAAGCCAAACTAAAGACATAAGAATTATAGTAAAAAGCTAAGCAGAGATATCAATGGCCACACACTGCAAAGGAGACAGATTCTGCAATTTAAGTATGGGTAAGTTACTAAAATTTTGAAAAACCCACAGAATCTAGAGTTGTCACATTATGGGTTTGTTTGTTTTTTTACGTCTAGCTTTCAACAAAAAAGGAGGACATATGAAGGAAACAGGAAAGTTTGATCCACACTCAAGAAAAAAGCAGTTCATTGAAACTGACTCTGAGCAGATCCTACATTGGATTTAACAGACTTCAAAGCAGCTATTAAAAGTATGTTCAAAGGATTAAGCAAAATATGGTGGCAATGACTCAATACATAGGGAATTTCAGTGAGGATAAAATGAACCAGATGGTTATTCTAGAGTTGAAAAGTCAATAATAAAAATAAAAAATTCACTGGGAATTCTCAACAGCCAATTTGAGATGGCAGAATAAAAAAATCAGTATATCTGAATAATGATTAATATAAATTATCTGGGCTTCCCTGGTGGCGCAGTGGCTGAGAGTCTGCCTGCCAATGCAGGGGACACGGGTTCGAGCCCTGGTCTGGGAGGATCCCACATGCCGCGGAGCAACTGGGCCCGTGGGCCACAATTACTGGGCCTGCGCGTCTGGAGCCTGTGCTCCGCAACGGGAGAGGCCGCGATAATGAGAGGCCTGCGCACCGTGATGAAGAGTGGCCCCCGCTTGCCACAACTAGAGAAAGCCCTCGCACAGAAACGAAGACCCAACACAGCCATAAATAAATAAATAAATAAAAATTAAACTTAAAAAAAAAAAAATATATATATATATATAAATTATCTAATGTGAACAGCAGAGAGAAAGAGGACTGAAGGAAAACGAAGAGTTTCAGAGCCATATAGGACAATATCAAGTGTCCTAACATATATGTAATTAGAGTCATAGAAGGAGAGATGAAACAGAGGGGGACAGAACAAATATTTGAAGAAACAAAGACCAAAAACTTCATATTTGATTTTTTTTAAATTCCCCCAAATTAATCTACACATTCAAGAACTTTAAAACCTAAATAAGATAAATACAAAGAAACACCCAACTAAGCATGTCATAATCAAACTGCTGAAAGCCAAAACAGAGAGAAAATTAGGAAAGCAGTGATTGAAATCAGTAAGGAAAAAGCCCCAAACTTATCCCATGCAGGGACCGATAATAGAATTAATGGCTCTTGTCTCACTAGAAAAAATGGAGATCAGAAGACATATTCAAAATACTGAAAGAAAAAACAGTCCACTAAGAATTCTACAGTCATTGAAAATATTCAAAAATAAAAATGAAAAAAAGAAAAACCAGAATTCATGGCAAGTAGATTTGTCTTATATGAAATTCTAAAGTAAGTCCTTCAGGCTGAAAGGAAATGACACCAAATAGTAACTTCACTCCATGGGATGGAAAGAAGAGCATAGGAAATGGTAAATATATGGGTCAATATAAAATATATACATTTTTTTTCTTTTTTCTTCTCAATTTCTTTAAGAACATGAAATTCTTTTTTTTTTAATTTTATTTATTTATTTATTTATTTATGTATTTATGGCTGTGTTGGGCCTTTGTTTCTGTGCGAGGGCTTTCTCTAGTTGCGGTGAACGGGGGCCACTCTTCATCGCGGCGCGCAGGCCTCTCACTCTCGCGGCCTCTCTTGTTGCCGAGCACAGGCTCCAGACGCACAGGCTCAGTAGTTGTGGCTCACGGGCCTAGTTGCTCCGCGGCATGTGGGATCTTCCCAGACCAGGGCTCGAACCCGTGTCCCCTGCACTGGCAGGCAGATTCTCAACCACTGCGCCACCAGGGAAGCCCAAGAACATGAAATTCTTTAAACCATTAATTGTGGCACTGTTCTGCTCTGTATGTTATAGGAGATCATTCATGAGTCTGTTTTTTGTCTACTTTTTCTCTTTTTTTTTTTCACAACTTACTCCAGCACATCCCTTCCTTCTGTTATTATTGTCAATAATAACACAATATATATTCTTTATATATGTAATACGTATAATAAACTGCATATATAGAAAAAATAGAAACATTGGAGTTAACCAACAAGGACATTAACTCTTTTTAACATATTCAAGAATAGAGAAAAAGATGAAGGAACTACATGAAAAGATGAACAATTTCATCAAAGAATTAAAAATCTAACAGAAACAATAACTTAAAAATATAACATTAGAAATTAAGAATGAATTTGATGAGACTGAAAACTTACTGGATACCAAGAAAAATAAGATTCGTGAATTGGAAAATAGGTCAATAGAAAATTTCTAAACTGAACCACAGAAAGGAGAAAAAAGTAGGAAATACAGAAAAAAAAAGTATTAGAAATCATAAAAAAATATACTTAGGTACAATTTTTAACACTAGAAACCTAACATCACAAATTTAAATGCTAATTTAAAAAAACATGCAAGTGTGAGAAATAACATGAGTGAATTTCTGTATAATCTGGGAATGGGGAAAACTTTTCTTAACTATGACTCAAAATTAGAACCAATAAGGAAAAAAAGTGATAGATTTTATGCCATAAAAGTAAGAATTATGCTGCATTGGAAACAGTATCATAAGAAAGTATGGACAGAGGACAAACTGAGAAAATATTTGCAATTTATATTACAAATGGTTAATAGATTTTATACGTGGGACATTTTCAGCCTAGTAAGGATAATAACTATAATGAATTAAAACTCATTAATATGTTTAAATTCATATAAATTCTTGATACTTAACACAAATACTTATTTGTTACCTAAGAATGCTAGTGAACCAACTCATTTTTAAATCTGGTAAATAAAGTGAAAGAACCAAGTGTCTATTCTGCTTTTCTTATACAAATTGTACATGTAATAAATAATTGGTTCATGGGAGGAATTTCTCTTTATAAGAATACTTCAGCTGATAAATGAAGGAATGATAGAATTAGAACATCACTCTTTGGCAGCCCATAATGAATGAATGGATCTAGGCAACACCCATTAGTGGCTGTTAACATCACACAATCAGACATTATGTAGCTCTGATGTAACTACACAACATCATTTATGAAATACTCTTGCCAGAAAATAAAAATAAATGTGATCAAATCTGTATACCTAACTAAAAGGTGAAAGGGGAACATGGAGATACCATGAGATGTGAAAAGCAAAACCCAGGCTGTGGGTAATTCTACAGGACAAATGATCAAATTTGCTCAACAAATGCATTGGAAAAGAAAAATAAGAAATTTAAGACAGCCTTCAGATTAAAAGGGAACAGACTGGTCAGAGGCAGGTGGTGGGGAGTAGGCAAAATGAGTGAAAGTGGCCAAAAGGTACAAGCTTCCAGTTATAAAATAAATAAATTCTGGGGATGTAATGTACAGCATGGTAACTAAAGTTAAAAATGTGTTTAAAAGTTGCTAAGAGAACACAACTTAAGGGTTCTCATCATAAGAAAAAAATTTTAATTGTGTGAGGTGATGGATGGAACTTACTGTGGTGATCATTTTACAATATATACATATATCAAATCATCATGCTGTATACCTAAAATGAATACAATGTTATATGTCAATTATATCTCAATAAAACTGGGAAAAAAGGTCAAAGAACACACTATGCCTTTAGACAGGCTAGTAGCATGTAGTTAGACTGAGATTATCAAGATGATATTATCCAGATTATTCCATTCTATTACCAGTACTATTACTCTGTTATTATAGTCTATACTACTTCTATTACCACACCTCCTCCTCCTTCTACTACCTTTCCCTCTTCTTCTCCTACTACTGCTTCTAACAATGACATTAACCGCCCCCAGGGCTTTTGTTGTAATCTGGGAAATTAAAGCCACATTGTACTTTTTATAACTAATCCTAACAACTACACATTTCAGACACATTAAAGTCTTACAGTCTGAAGCACTGTGGGATCCAGTAGCGTCAAATGATGGAAACCTGGATTACAATAACCCAAGGCTTGACTCAGAGAACTGCGTTTCTTGGAATAACCTTAAAACTAACCTAAAAGGAAACCCTGTCAAGTGAAAATGAAAAAAGAAGCAAATGCCAAACAGTGTGTTACATTTCTACCCTCATCCACAGCCTCAGAGCACTAGCTCACACAAAGGAACAAGGTATAATGAAGAGAAGAGTCCCTTCTCAGCTAGGCACTCCAGGAACATGGGGACAGGATTTAGACACCCTGTTTTGTGAGCAGGCAGGGAGAAGAATGACTCTGCAGACAACAGGAAGGAAACAGAAAGAGGTCCCAACCACCTCTGGTCCCTCAGCATTTTCATATTTAGATTCTCATACACCACTTCAATTTGCATTTGTTCATGTATTGCACATACTTGCACTCATGTGTGCTTTGCTTACCCAACCAGCCTGTAAACCTGAAGATCTCCCAGGGTTGTGAGAGGGAAATGGCAAGAGAGAGAGGAGAAGGAGTGAAGATCAAAAGAATAAAGGGGAAAAAGATGTCATGAGGGGGGATTTGACAGGGCTTTTGAGTGACAACTGCCCCATCTAAGTATCTGTCCCTTAGCTTTATACCAGGCTTACCTTTTGGATCACTCTGTGGTGAAAGAGTTCTTTCCCTTTCTGTTTTTCTCTTTTCTATTTTGCTCCCTTTGTACCCAAATACACAATACCAGAACCATTTCTCTAACATCGAGGCCATTGTTTTTTCCGTCTTGGTCCGGCAGATCAAGAGCAAAGTTACAGTCAGAAGACTGGGAAATTGACAACCACAAAGTATGTATACTTGGCTTCTGCCTCCCCAGTGATTTGCACTTTTTAGTAGCTACAAGCTTGGCCCTTTATTTTAAGAAATACACTTTCCCTCAAAGGCAACACCACTCTCCTTTCTGAATGACACTGTACCTTTTCTCCACGGCTGTCTCTATGTTGAGCCATTCCCACCTCCTATTTCCCATACGGCACATTAATCCATGTTGTCAGTTCTCCATGGAATAAACACTAGGTCCTCACATATGCAGTAGCATAGTTTACAGTTTTAGGAAGAAGACCCAAAATCTTTGTCTAAAGCCAAGGTCAGTGTGTACTTGTGCTAACGTGTGGCACGTGTTTTGTTGGGCTCCATATCAGGCAGACACAAAAAGAGAGGGAGGGAGACTCATTTTTAATGAGACCTGAGATATAGAGTTCACTCATTATTATTTTTACTATTCATAATGAAAAGTACCATTTTCCAAACTCTTACTCTTTGGCAGGAACTATGTTAAGTGCTTTACACAGATTATCTCATCTAATCGTCAAAATAATGGTACCTGTGAAGGAGTTCCTATAATTATCTGTATTTGTTATATCAGGAAACAAAAACTTAGGGACTTAGAATAACCCGGCAAAGATGAAATATATAGTGAATGACAGAGCCAACATTCAAATCCAGGCCACCTGATGCCAAAATATATGTAGGTAAACACTGTTCTATACAGGTCTTCTCATTTCTCTTCACTCAACCCCACCATCCCAACCTATCCCCAAATGAAGTATTTTTTTCCTGGAAAACAGCAATGGGAATGGGGCATTGTTAAGGTAGAGGTAGAAGAGGTCCTGCTCTATAGCTGGACTGCCCAACACCGTGCATGGTCTTATCTCTTGATGAAAAGTGGAGAGGAAGTAATAAATCCGTATCTGTTGTTTGTCCTGGGCAGCTCCATGCCTTCTTTAGCATAGCGTTCATGAGTTAGTTTTTGCTGTGCTTTTTTCATATACCACCAGGGCACTTTGCCCCTGAGTTAAAAACATTCCATTTCCAGTGCATTTTCCATCTGGCTTTCGTTTTCATCTTTTCCATTAGTATAAACGGAGATCATTTACTTTAGGACCAACTAATTTAGGATAGGCATTACTGTCATCATTTTCCAGATGGGCTCAGAGAATGTACATGCCAGGCCCCAGGTGAAATTCTTTTCTAGCCAGAAAGGTGCTAGAACTTTAACCTAGGATTCCTGCCTCCAAAGGCAGCCTTCTAAAGCAAGAATGAGTGACTGCTACACTTTCAGCAGCCTCCTTGGTACCTTTCCCTGCCTTATACTAAATATATCCAAAGCCACTTTGATAAGTTTCCCACCCCCCCCCCAAAACTGCTCTGATTCCTTTGCCTCCCATCTCAGTGAATGGCACCACCATTCAGGTGTGCTTGCCAGACACATGCATGTTTTTTCTCTCCCTCACTCATACTGCCATTGTTCTAGATCCACTCTGTTACCAAGTCCTACCTGTTTAACGCTCAAAGCTCAAATTTGTCATCTTCTTTCTACATCTACCCAAACTATCACTCTGTCTGCTCTGGGCTACTGGTCTCCTAACTTGTCTCCACCTTCTCCTTCTCATCCCCCTTCACTTCATTCTCATACTGAAGCCAGCACCAGCTTTTTATAACACAGATTCAATCAGGCTATAAATGTCATGCCATCCTTTGGTTGAAAATACTTTGATGTCTTCCCAAGGCACTTAGATAAAAATCCAAACCTCAAACATGGCTGACAAAGTTCAGCATGATCTGGTCCTTACCGTATCTCCCACCTCATCCCTTAATTCTGTACCGAAGTCCCACTGGCGTTTTCCTATGTCCTCAAACACTACACAGCCCTTCATATCAGCTGTTCCCTGTCTCTGGATCACTCACAAACCTTCCACCTCCCAAATGGTGTTAATATCTACTAGTCTTCAGACCTCAGCTCAGGTGTTGCTTTCTCAGAGTCAATTTTCCTGACTTCTATTATATGCTCTCACAAAACCAACTGTAGTCTTTACCGCTTATCACTGGTGCAATTTTACATTTATTCTGGCACATGGCTGGCTCAGAACACATACTTGTTGAACAAATGAGAGGTGAATGAATGCATGTGCTTCCTTCCCCCTCCCAGTCATGCTTACCATTTGTCTGAATCTGTAGGTGGTAGATTTTCGTCTGAATGCCCTCTGGATACAGAGTGAAGCTACACTCATACTTCCCAGTGAGCAAGGAGGACATGTTCCTTAAGTGCAGAGTCCACTTTGACACATTCCTGGGAGCTTCTCTGAAAGCCACCAGCGACTCACAGGGGCTCCCATTGGCACAGTAAAAGCCATGTTGGGGATGATAAAGGGTAATCAGGTCCAACTTATCAGTGACCTTGGACCACTGCATCTGCACCAAGAAGCCTTTCTTCTGTTTTTGGCAGGTCAGGTTGACATCAGAACCAGGTAATGCATAAATGTCTTCTTCTGCATTGTTTCTTCCAATACTCCTGAAAAGGAAGGACATGAGCCATCAGTTTGCGTTCACACAGAGTGACTCAATGAGAAACCTTGGCTACTTTGGTGAAGTGAGGGAGCAGCTGGAACTTTCCTCCCTGGCTGACTTAGGGGCTGGAGAGAGATTGTTCCTGATCTAGATAGAGAAGCATAAGACTCAATACAAATGAGGAGGCATTTGCTTAAAGACACCAGAGGAAATTATTGACTTTTGAATGTCTATCACTTTGTCTATTGGTCTGTCCAAAAAATAATGTAAGGTCTCTGACTACCTGTGAATAAAATTAAGCCTATTTAAAGATTGGAGCCCACTAGCAAGTTTATTATGACAACTATTCTTACAATGACTATAACTGGCTTTTTGGTTTATGAATCAAAAGCACATACATATAATAACACACAAATATTATTTTCTGAAACTGAAAAATAACTAATATGCATATGTTTTAAAAAATACATGTTTACAAGAGGATTTTACATAGGTTATCTTGTTTAATCCCCTGCACACACCAAAGGGTGATTTTTTGTTTGTTTTTTAAATTAATTAATTAATTTATTTATTTATTTTTGGCTGTGTTGGGTCTTTGTTGCTGCGTGCGGGCTTTCTCTAGTTGCAGTGAGCATGGGCTACTCTTTGTTGAGGTGCGCGGGCTTCTCATTGTGGTGGCTTCTCTTGTTGCGGAGTATGGGCTCTATAGGCGCGTGGGCTTCAGTATTTGTGGCACACGGGCTCAGTAGTTGTGGCTCACGGGCTCTAGAGCGCAGGTTCAGTAGTTGTGGCGCATGGCTTAGCTGCTCTGCAACATGTGGGATCTTCCCAGAAAAGGGATCGAACCCGTGTCCCCTGCATTGGCAGGCGGATTCTTAACCACTGTGCCACCAGGGAAGTCCAAAGGGTGATGTTTGTTAACACTGTTTATCAAAGAGGAAACTGAGGCTCAGAGAGATTAAGTGATTTGCTTAAAGTCACACCTCAGTAAAAGAACATGAATTTGGTTGTTTAGAGTCTGTGCTCCTTCTATAACCTTCATGACCTCCAAACTGCCTTCCAAATTGGTTGAGAAGAGTAAGAAATTTGACATTCAATATCAGAGGATCAAAAGGGCCATCATTTCCATGTAGTTAGGGTGCCTGAGGAAAGGATGGGACAAAAACAGCGGTAGAGGTTTCCACTAAAGATAAACCATTGGTCAGCATCATCTATAATCAACACCAAAACACTAGACGTAAAAGAAGATTCCCTCCCATCAGCTCTCTGACCAAATGGTACGGGACACTTACAATATGTTAAGCACTGAGCCTTTGACATGCCTTCAATAGTGTAGGTCTCAGTTTTAGAATTAACATGGAACACTGTTACAGGAATGATATATTATTGTGACAAGTACCACTGAAGCTCACAAAGGAAAAAGATAAGAAGATGACAAGTAACTGAGAAAAAACCAGGCTCCAAAGGTACTGGACAAATGGGAGTTACTACACTTTTATGAATGCAAAAGTTTGGGTAGGCAGAGGTTAGTGCAGCTTAATGTAGCTCCCTGTGAGCTCACCTTTGCCTGGTAATATATCTCTGATCCCATCTACAGCATTATATTCCAAAGTCTCCTTTAATTTAGAAATTCTCCTTTAAAATCTTCATAACTATATCTGAAAAGCACAGTTAATTCTTAAGACACTCGGGCTCACTCTAATACCCTCGTGCTGTGGAATGCAGAACATATCTCTCCTCCTGCTATTTTTAAATAGGCCCTTTAGGGACTGGTCCCCGCTGTCATAAGGACCCTACCTTGTCTCCCAGGTCCATACTACACATGCCTTGTTAAAATTCAACATATGTTCAACTCCCAAAGATCTTAGTATTTGGAGGAGAAATTCTTGCTATATCCAAAAGAGAAAGTATTTGAGAAAGAGAAAGAGTTGAGCCAGGAGCTCTGGTCTTGATGGCTTGTGATTTTTCTGGTATTCCGGAGTTTTTCTGACTACCATTTGGAGAGCATGTCATTTTCAAGAAGCACAATTTCCCAGTTACTCCAAGAGACCCTCTTAGAAAGAAAATGGGTGAAAATGTCTCAGAGCAGTGGCACAAAGCACGCATTCCCTTCTTGTTTTTAGTGCTCATTTGTAATCCTTTCTAGACTCTTAACATCTCTCTGAGAGCTGCCACTTAAATACATAACTGAAAACCTTAATAACAGTCTGCCTTTGGTGATCAATGTCGGCAGCAGTCACAAGGCATTTTAAATGAGCAGAGGCCCCATTCCCCCCAGAGCAGCCCATCTGACAAGAAAGGACAACCAGAAGCCTTACCCCTGACAAAATGTATCTGGATGATGGAATAGACAGCACAGTATGTCCATTTTTTCCCCATAGTCTCCTGAAGGCCTCACACCAGCATTTCCATAATGATCACAGGAGTCAATAGATGCCTTTAACTAAGCAAACTCCAGCCACCCTATTCGTGCTGAAAAAACGACACATTTACCACACGCCTGTGTCTGTTTATCACTTGGCAAGACCCCAGGAAATGAAACGTAGACAGGAAAGTAATGTGGTTCAGAGCTAAGTATAACCTTCAACAGAACAATGTTGAAATTGTTCTCTGAAATCTTGTGTATCACCTTCGTTAAAAGCATTTTTAGTATCCAAAGATTCTCTCCTTCAGGATCTCTGTGTCAGTCAAGCTGCTTCTAAAATCCAAACAAAGGAAATCATGCAGAGCAGTTCATAATCTGCTTTTTATACGTTTCTTTTCAAGAGCACAAAGTCATTTAACAAATGTGAGCTCAGTGGCTTTCATAATAGTTTTTCTGTTCAATTTTAAAATATGTTTTCTTTCCAGAATTGCTTCAGGGTGAAAGAACAAAGAATTAACACGTTTAATTTTAAGAAAATCTGAGAAGTAACAGAGGGTAGCTCCAGCTAAGAAATGGAATTTTAACGTCTCCCTTCTTTCAGGGAAACCCACATTCCCTGGAGGTGAGGAAGCAAGGTCTCCTTTTCCACCCTGTGTCTGGGATAGGCTGGTGGTCAAGTAGGGAATTCTCCCACCTTGCTGGCGGGAGGTCTGTTTTGGTGATGACAGAAAAGCATGTCTTTGCCTCAGCAAAAATCATGTAGAATAAGACAGAAACAATCAGAATCCAAAGGCAGAGAGAATCTCCCACCCCAGCTGGTTACCAGGCCCTGTTACATCCACCCACTTACTTCCATTTACCGAGGACTGGATTTCAGGGAAGTGACTCCTTGGTAAAAATCTCTGGTTATTCGCAGAAGGACGTGATGACTGTTCCCTGCCAGATACGACTGTATTGGTTTTCTAGCTTGGGGTAAAATAGGCCGTCTTTACCTGCCAACGTTAAGAAAAGAAACGTTAGGCTGGAACTACAGCATAAGTTTAATGAACAAAGAATAAAAATGAATTAATATATACCATCTTATGAACAATTGGTGAAATATTCTGTGAGCCTAATCTCATTACTACCAGCAAGGCTAAAGACAAATGAGAAGACTGAGTTGTATTCCTGAGATGGTTACTCTTTTGAGGTCATGGGGAGATAATTCTGACCAGGTCATCATCATGTATCATGTCATCATGTATCATGTCATCATGTATCATGACATCATGTGTGTACTGATCTGTCCTATGCAAGGACTTGGGGGGGGAATATGGATGATGCTAAGATATAAAGCATCACTCTTGACGTTCAGGAGATTAGAATTACCTGGGAGAAGACATTTGCATATGGTGAAATAGGGCTACTGTCTTCCTGGACGTCCAGGCTACCCTCTACATGACCACTACAAATATTTGCCATGACAATTGTCATACTCATTACTACTCAGCTAATGATGTTTCCTGCAAAGGCCAGAAAATGGAGTTACTGATTTCCTAGTCCAGGGCTCCCAAACTTTTATTCCTATCCCCCACTACCACCTCCCCAGTAGGTCTCGGTCTCAGGTCCCTGGAGGTGTTGGGTCAGTTGGGGCTGACAGGGGTATTTTCAGGGAGGGCTGGGGAGTTCAAAGTCTTTGACTGAAAGGCAGGAAGAAACATCACTGCTCTCGATGCCATCATCTCTGCCCCTTTCCTCCTAGAAATTCTAGTAAATCACGGTGATGGAGTATAGAGGCAAAAACAGGCCAGAAGATATAGTAAGAAGATCCTGATCTGTAGGTTGGTGTCCCTATTAAACTGGGAGACATTACAAGCCTGGGGAGGGATTTCAGTTACTTTACTCCACTTGTCATATTAAGAGGAATCTACCTAAGTAGAAACCAATAAGAATCTAAATTTATTGAATTCTCTAAGAAAATATCCTCCCCCTTGAATCATCTAGAGGTCTCTTATCTCTTATTGCCTGAAGGTGAAGCAACTCTTCAAATAAATCCCTCAGATTCAGAAAAAGGGAAATCCTCACTTGTTTTCCAGAGCTACAGAGTAACTTTTAATGGAATCCATGCCTGGGGTTGGGATGCCCAGGGCCCCATTTAGTGGCTACTGGGCAAAGTTGCCCGTCCTGGGTGTTGTTTTTATACTTCTGTGGCCTGGAACCATAAGGTTGGACTGCTTTTCCTTTGAGATTCACCCAGGCTCTAATAGAAGAAAAATTTCAGATGCCCACAGAATATTAATTGTGCGCACCTGGCGTCCTGCAGCTAAGAGCCCGGCGCCAGCCCCTCCATGGCTGTTTGCATGCAGCAGGTGGCAGCAACACCCCACAGACCAGCACTGCTAGCCCAGTGATGGGAACTGCCCTCACTGCTTTTCAATCCTGGGAATATTTTCTAAAGGCCCTTTCAGCATGAGGATAGGCATTCTCTATACTTAAAAATAACTCTTCTATGGAAGTCATGTCAATCTCTTCTATTATCCTCCCTGCTCACCAAATCCCAACTGCATAGTGTTTCTTCTGCCTTAGAGTCTACTGCATATAAAGAGAAAACAGAAGCAGTCAGTTTCACACACAAAAAGAAATCTTGAACTTCAGAGGCAAATTCAATTATTGACAAAGTGAAGCAGGGGCACACATTATTTCTGCTACAGGCAAGACATAATTGTGTGTTTTGGACAAACTTTTTAAATGCTCCATCTAAACACTTACCCTCAATGAGATTAAGGACATTTTCAGAACTAGGAAGTTGAGCAAAAGGTAATCTTATTTTTATGGTTTTCAGAGAGGTTAACTCAAATATTATTGATTCGTCTTGGATTTTATTCTTTAACTACTTATATAAAAAAATAAGAACGTGGAGTATTATACTGTTGTACATGTTTCTTTCCCAAAATGCTTAGAAAACATGCTGCTTGATGTTTCAGTTAATCAAAAAATATGTATTTAGTGCCGACTCTTAAGGGATTACTGAAGAGGCATAGTTCTAGGTGATTTTAAATACAAATGAGAAAATAAGCCCTTAAGGCACTTATCATTTTGCTGGGGAGAAAATAACCATGTGCACCAAAGAGTCAGGTAACATAAAGCACAGAAGTAAATGAGTAGGTAGCACAGGTCTTTAGAAAAGGGGATGATCTCCTAGGTATCAGGTGGGCTAGGAACATCTCAAGTGTGGAATCTTAACTTGGCTTTACACTGTAGAAGTGAGTCTGGTGGAAACCATGAGGTAAGTCATTCCAGGCAGAGCCAACACTTGGGAGTACTGAAGTTCAAGGCCAATTCAGTGAGTCAGCTGTTATCATGAAGCAGAGGCTCTATTGGGGGGCTTGGGGCAAAGTCATGCTAGGGATGAGCTTAGATTCTGGAGGGCTTCGCATTCTAGGCTATAGATTTTTTTCTTCATGTCAGATAGAGTTATAGGATTTTCAACAAAAGAGTAACATATTTAAAAGTAACATTTTAGCAGGATGAATTCGGTGAATTAGTAGGTGGACATGTGTAGACTGAATAAAAGAAGGGAGAAAAAAAGAGGCAGGACACCTGTTAGGAATTCTGTATTTCTTTAGGCACCTGAGGATGAGAGCTTTCCTATTGGCAATTGCCATGGTAAAGTATGATGGAGGCATGGACATTACAAAGAAAGAGGAGGTAAGGCTTGGTGTCCAGTTGGACATGGAATCAAAATCTGCTCTGAATTTTTATGCATCAGAATTAGGAGGAAAGAAAAACCATCACAGAGCTGGATTCCTGATGGAAGAATAGACTCCTGCTCCCTTCTCTACCCCAGGAGCAATCGTCAGGGATCACTGGACTTTGAACTAGAAGTGAGGGATGACCTATTAGGTACAGGTAGAGGCCCTGCCTCCATGAGAAAGAAGGTCCTCCTTTTGGTTTTCACTCAAATTTTACGCATTTTAAGAATTATCATCTAATGGAAGAGAAAGAACTTCATGAGACTTTCCGCACAGCAATTTGTTTTATCACCATCATTTCCACCAGGCTCAATCCATCCAGTAAGGACTGATTTTAATGTAATACATTTTTGTAATGACAGCATCAATATCTGCTCATTACAAGAAAACACTTTAAAAGGATAACAAAGAAAATAAAAATCAGTTGGAATCCTAACCACCCAAAGACATCCAAAGTACTCATATTTTGTCTTATATCTTTCTAGACATTTACATAAATATGTTATATGAAGAAATTGGATTTTTACTATTTTTACTGCATGTACTTTAACCTGTGCTTTTTTTCACTTCATAATATATTGTAGACATATATACATGTTATAAAACAAAGATAAACTTCTTCCTTTAAGATAGTTGCATAATATATTACTCTACAGATGTCCAGAAAAATATTTTTTAAGTAAGAGAAATTTTAGAATATTTTTTACTTTGAGAAATAGAATTACAAAATTCAATTGAATAATTATAGTAAGTAATCTTTGAATTTTTCTTTTCAGTGGCAAGTTGAAATAAGGAGAGGGAGAGAGAGAGAGAGAAAGAGAAAGAGAGGGAGAGAGATCAATCCTGATTTTGCCAAAGCCCTGAGAAGCTAATGACTCAATAATAACTCAATAATGTTGACTTTTGCAGAAAAACACTTGAAAAACCATTAACATCTCTAGGGTTAAGTTAGCATAGTGAGCATTACAAGAAATATTTTAAATTCTACATTGTACCTGGTTTCAAAGCAATGAAATTTATTTCAAATGTGTCTTCACATTCAATGGAGAAATTTAAAAACACCTTGAAAAACCGAGAAGTGTTCAACTGATTTTAGAGCTTAAAAAAAAGATAGTGTGGAGCAAAAATCACACACCCTGGTTTTTCTGTAGACTACTACAAACATATTCTTAACCACATTATATTTTTACAACTATAGATTCATGTAGAGATACTGTGTTGTTACACTTGGTGAAAATAATAGGCTAGGGAAAGTCGGCCAAGGACTGGATCTGACCTTTGTCCCCCTCTTCCTTTTCCCCAATAATTTGTCTTTAAATGGAGTTCTAAGTTTGAGAGTAAGTGAGAAAGGGAAAGAGAGAGAGAGAGAGAGACCGTGCTGGTGTTTTTCCTCCCTCCCTCCTTCCCTCCCTTCTTTTCTCTCTTTCTTGTAGTGATGTTGCTTAATGCAACCTTAATTAAGTAACGCTAACGGGAAATAGGAGATTATGATTAACAGCATTTCTGGGGTAATCGAGAGCTAAACCAAATTATCTTCTTGGAGGAGGAACAATTGTAATGGGGAGAGGAAATGGTGGGATAGAAAGATAGTCCTCATTGCTGAACATCTTTTTAAAAGGTATTGCTTCTCATTTCTGGCTCAGTAAAAACCTTGTAATGTACATTATTTCATTTTATTTGGTGATTGAGATTCTTACAGAGACCAGGGACGTTGTTCTGAACCTCAGACCCCAGCGTGGAACATAAGAATATAGAGGATAGTTGTAAATAAAAATCTACTCCCTCTTCTAGAGAAGAAGTCTAACTTTTGAAAGATTTGCCTCTTTTGTGGAAGAGTCAAAAACAGAGGCATGAACGCGCGCGAAGTTTGTATATTTTCTGCCAAGATCTATAAAATGTTGGAGCTAGAAGTAACTGTAGGATCATCCAGTATAGACAGAACCCTTCATCTTACAGATGAAAAAAACTGAGGCCCGAGAGGTAATATCGTCTTGACCAAGGTCAAACGTTTTGTTATAAAGAATCCTGTACTACTTGTTATACTGAGTCTTATTTCAACATGATTAAACTTCAACATCTTGACAAGGAAGCAACAATCTAGAAAACATAGGTTTTTTTTTTTTAATTCCCATGACATTTTTCTGTACTAACCTGCACCTGTATGTCACAGAGGAAACAACAGTGAGTGATTTATATGTATATATTTGTATACGTGTGTATATATATATATATATATATATATATATATATATATATAGTCACACACATATATATGAACAGTTTTTAAAGTTTCTGTATGTGTATTTGCTTGCTTGCTTTTCAAGTTAATTTCCTGGAGGAATTCTGACTACTTCTTTGGGTGAGACCAGTCATGCTATTTTTTAATGGAAGTTATTGAATTAACCTCACCCTGGTGTTATATAATTCAGCATCAGTTTTATCCTATTTTCACTGCTCTTTAGCCATTTATTATTTATTTTCCCCTCTGGTTTTGCTCAGGGAAGGACTACAGGTCTCCTATTTACATCTCCAAGCAATTCGCTTTCTCTTTTCAGTTTCTCCTTTATCCCCAATACGCTCAACCAGTGCTGAATGGGGAAGTTGCTCTAATGACCCAGCACCTGGCTAGGAAGGCACATCCCTAGGAGAACGCTGATGCAAACAAATGTATGTGGAGAACACTGTGTGTGGACAGTCCTCTGAAGGAAGCTGAAGATCCTCAAACCTTTTTTTTCCCCTAAAACAAAATCATGTTTTGTCACTTTTGAGAATGTTAGAAAAGCTTTCTTTCCCCTAAAACAGAATCATGCTTCATTGCTTTTGAGAAAGTTAGAAGCTACTTGAAATCAGGAGTATTTGTATCAATTTCACACTCTAACCACAGTCACAGAACAAAGACACCTCAGAAGAACCAACCGCCTTATTTTACGTATGAGGAATCTGGTGGCCAGGAAAGGGAAATGATGAACTTGAAGTCACAGAGTTATTTATATCATAAATATGCTTTTGAGAAAGTTAGAAGCTACTTGAAATCAGGAGTATTTGTATCAATTTCACACTCTAACCACAGTCACAGAACAAAGACACCTCAGAAGAACCAACCGCCTTATTTTACGTATGAGGAATCTGGTGGCCAGGAAAGGG
Source organism: Balaenoptera physalus (assembly GCF_965194825.1). Classification (NCBI taxonomy): domain Eukaryota; kingdom Metazoa; phylum Chordata; class Mammalia; order Artiodactyla; family Balaenopteridae; genus Balaenoptera; species Balaenoptera physalus. The sequence continues at coordinate 88,087,339 of NC_138891.1, forward strand.
AAATGATGAACTTGAAGTCACAGAGTTATTTATATCATAAATATTGAACTCCAGGGTTTGGCTTTACCTTGGGCTACCTTTTTTTCCCCCTCACAGAAACAAAGATCAATCATATCAAAGATGTTGCTATGTACGTGGCCATGAGTAAAAGACAACAAAACCAGGCTGAAATGTGGATGCTGGGTTGTCAACCAGATTCACTCCCCAGCAAAGCAATTCATCCCCACCCATGCCAACCTCACAGCACACGTAACTCAGACGCGTGCCTCTATGACAGAAAACTGCTCAGAGCCCCTTGAGAGTTACTTGTGAGAGGTGCAAACCTCAAACGCCAGTTCTGTAAATGTCCAAGCTCCTTTATTCACATGCGTCTAAAATGTCCAAGCTCCTTTATTCACATGCGTCTAAAATGTCCAAGCTCCTTTATTCACATGCGTCTAAAATGTCCAAGCTCCTTTATTCACATGCGTCTAGGTCATACACGTGCTTGAGAGGAAGCCAGCGCCTCACCGCAGTTCCCCTACCCCCTGCTCAACACTCCCTCCCTCACCGCAGCCCTGCCCCCTCTTCCCTTTCTGTCTCTCAGGCTCTTCATGGTTCATTAAACTCCAGGTTGTTTGCATTTACCGTTTTCTCTGCTTGGAACGCTCTTCCACAGGCTTGTTACATGACTGGATTCTTTCATTCTGGGGTTGTTCAAATGCCCTTTCCTCTGTGAGGCCTTTCCCGACCCCTGTGACTACATCTTCCCCTGCCAAGCGCCTTCCTCCCACCATGGGTCGCTGTGACATCAACAGCTGTATTTCCTCCGTCATGCTTATCCCTGTAAGTTAGGTTTCTTACTTTCTCGTAGGTACACTGTCACTTTCCATTAGAATGCAAGCTCTGTGAGGGCAGACACTCTGACCCTTGGCAAACGTCCCCTCTATCCGCCTTTGCCCTGCAGCTGCTGTGGAGGCAACCAGCGGCTCACATCTACAGCCTGAAGGCACCTCTCCCCAGCTGCGCTGAACACCTCTTACTTTCTGACTTGGGCATCTCCGGGGCAGGGACACAGCATGTCATCCGCTCTGACACATGCACAACGTTGGAAGTACAAGGGAGTTAATGCCCCACGGGGTGACACTTGACCAGTGGGGTGCAGGAGCTGGTGCATAAATCCCTCTTCTTCTGACGTTCAGGTGGATGATTCTCAGGTGTTCTACCCAGCTCCTCGGAGGGCACCCAGAGGGACCCAGCCACATTTGTCCACAGTGTTAGCTGCTTAACAATGCACCCTTGGATTGGCTTTCCCTCCTCCTTTACTTTATTTTCAGTCCCCGGTTCCTGTTCCAGAGAATAATATCCTCAAGTAACTGTAAGAAGGCCCTGATCTCAGCTGTGCTTTTGGAGGAATGCGTACAAAGGCTGTCTCCTTACTCACTGTTCTATCTCCAGCCCCCATGGATACTATATGAATGTTTTTGGGTGAAACTCTCTTGACTAAGAAATACCACTTCCTGGGGCTTCCCTGGTGGCGCAGTGGTTGAGAATCTGCCTGCCAACGCAAGGGACACGGGTTCGAGCCCTGGTCTGGAAGGATCCCACATGCCGCGGAGCAACTAGGCCTGTGAGCCACAACTACTGAGCCTGCACGTCTGGAGCCTGTGCTCCACAACAAGGGAGGCCGCGACAGTGAGAGGCCCACACACCGCGATGAAGAGTGGGCCCCGCTTGCCACAGCTAGAGAAAGCCCTCGCACAGAAACGAAGACCCAACACAGCCAAAAATAAATAAATAAATAAATAAAAATTAAAAAAAAAAAAAAAAAGAAATACCACTTCCCATATTCATCTCACAACATACACCAAATTGAAAAAAACTAGTCAAGTCATCCTAAAAATAAGATACCTTCACCTTGATGAGCTTCTCAACAAATATTGGGCTCCAACTCTATGTCAGGCACTAGGGTTGACCTACAGAGCAAAGATAAAGAACTCTTTCTCTCCCTTGATGTCTTTTCAGATTATCAAGGACAGGAGTGACCACTGTAAGGACCAGCAGTTCAAGGACCCCCACTGGATCTACCACAAATTACGACCTTTAGGTCCCCTATGAAGTATACTAGACTAAGGAAATGAGCAGTTTGTAAAAGAGCAGACAATATATACCTTGACAAAGTGAATATAAATTTAAAGACACTTCATGGCTGACTTGCCAAATGCTCAAATCAACTGTAGAAAATACATAAATCCTCATTACATGAGCCATGGAATTCAATAGCAGTACTTAAGATAGAAATAAGTGTGAGAAACTTACATCTACCAATGACAAAATGATTTTCTCTGATAGTCAGAGTTAAGTGGTATAATGCTGTAACTGTGGGGAAATGAACATGGTAAAATCTAGGTCTCTTACATATAGGCACATAATATTTTTAAGATATCAGAAAAGCCACCATGTGACTTTTGCTGTCACTGGTGGCTTAGCATTTACTGAAGTAATTGCTCCCTGGGAGCTGAATTACTCCAGAGTTGGTTAGCCAGCATTTTCCCAGCAGAAAACAGAAAGCACCCTCAAAAGTGAAAACTGAGTAGAGCTTAATATACAGTTTCTTTATAAAGGTGTGGTAGGGTATAGGGGAAACAACAAGGGATGGCACAGTTCTCAGAACTAGCAACACTGAGAAGCCATTTCCTTTCTCAGGACTGAGGGGAAACGGAAGAGGATCACCGGAGAGAATGGCTGTAGGGAGAGGCCCTCCTGACAGGAATTGTGTCCTTCAGTGTGGAAGTGCAGCCAAGCCATGGCAACCCCTCAGGAAGCGGCCTGGGGATGTAAATAACTTGACCTCACTCTTTTTCCTCCCTCTATTTTTTCAAGTAGTTTTGACAAATATATAATTTTTATTTTTTCAAATAGAGAGAAGGAGCATGAGATCAAGGTATTTATGTGCGCCCATTGGCTGAACCAGAGGTCAAGGGAGCTCATTTATACAGTCCACACAGCTTAGCTTACCAGGACGATGAACATGATGGATACAGAGGGACAAACTGACAACATCCAGCACAGCAGCTGTATGGTCCTCAGTTACTGTAACAGGAAAGGCTGCAGGCTTTCTTTGCTGGCCCACCTGGACCAGGACAGGACTTGCTGTTGAGTGCCCAGCCTACTGGCGAGGAGGCACCTCAGAAACTACCAGTTAGAGAATGTTCAGCAGCATGATGGATGAAAGCCAGGTGAGGAGCTTTCCCTCCTTTGAGAAGGGTTTAAGAAGATGCCACTTACTTTAGTCTTGTGCAATGAGGTATGTTCTGTCATAGGAAGGAGCTCCCCCTGTTGGCAATGCCTGCAAGAGGATCCCAGACTTCATGGAAGAAAACAGTTGAAATCAGGAGAGTGTCGTTATGTTCTGTGTATAGCGTGACTAAGATATTCTTTTGAGATTCTAACCATGGTAGAATAGCATTTAGTTCTTGCTTTTAAAGACTGGTGAAGGATCAGTACCCTTCAGTTCCACCATTTCTGTCACCTCCTTGTATGTCTAGAGCATTCCCTGGGGAGACCAAGTGTTACCATTTAAAAGACTTCTTTTTTTCATTAGGTCTCAACATTCTAGGTAGGACCAAGTTCCCCTGACAAGTTAAGAGTGAGCACAGACATCAACCTGAAACCCTTATTTAGGAAAATCCTTGGATTTTTCCAACGAATTCTTTGCCTTTATAATATAGGGTATGAAATCTCACGGGCCAGGAAAATACTCCCATGACCTCTTAGGAGTGGAAATGAATACCTGAGAAATAAGCAAACCAGAAATTGATTGGCTTTAAAGTGGGTAGCAGGACCCAGCCACAAACTGTGAACTAAGACTCCTTTTCCATGAATATCTATCGAGACATTCTATACCACCATCTGAAGGTAAATGGTGAGTGTCATGCAGTCCTGGATCCTGACGTGTTGTCATGGTTTGCACTAAATCCACTGGATAGAGATACTGGAGACTATAGGTGTTAAAAATATATAGTTTTTTATGTAGAGATTAAATGCTATAACATGTTGTATTGGTTTTCTGGGGCTGCTGTGACAAATTACCAGAAACCTGGTAGCTTGAAATAATAGAAATTTATTCTATTGGGTTGGCCAAAAAGTTTGTTTGGGATTTTCTGTATCATCTCACGGAAAGACCCGAACGAACTTTTTGGCCAACCCGATGTAACAATTCCAGAAACAAGACAAGAAGTCCAAAATCAAGATGTCAGCAGGCCCTCTCTCCCTCCGAAGGCTCTAGGGAACAATTTGTTCCTCGGCTCTTGAGCTCCTGGGGTCTGTCAGCATCACTCCAGTGTGATGCTTCAGCCTTCACTTGGCCTCCTCCTCACTGCCCTCTCCGCGTCTGTTTCCAATAAGGACATTAGTCATTGAATTTAGGGCCCACTCTGTTAATCCAGGATGATCTCATCTCAAGATCTTTAACTTAATTACATCTGCAAAGACCCTTTTTCAAATTAGGTCACATTTACAGGTACTGGGGATTAAGACTTGCACATATTTTTCAGGGTTGGGGGGGCATCATTCATACCACTAAATACATCATAAATCAAAATCTTCTCTATACTCTCTAATCTTTAAAGATAATTTCTCTTGCTCATACTCGATACCGCTAATCATCCATTTAGCCTTCAGTTTGATTTTTGAAAAATATTACTTCTATTTAAAAAATTTTTTCATGCTTTTCATCTTTGTGTATCCAGCATCTTACTTCATGTTTCTGATCACAAGGATTATCACACCTAAACCTGTACATAGATATAAAGAGAAATACCTTTATCAATTTGGAGTAACTGAGTGTAGAATGCGGGCTCTACAGTTAGATCTGCTTCAGTTCTCGGCTCTGCCATTTCCCAGTTGTGACCTTAAACAAGATGTTTAACCTCTCTGAGCTGCTGTGTCTGTAAAATGGGGTGGGTGCGAAGAGTGATGACATGTAAAGCGCCTAGCGCCAAAGTAAACCCACTGCAAAATTAGTTATTATTAACACAAAACGCACAGTACTTTTTAAATTTTGTTTTTCTAATGATAACAATAACCTTTTGTCAAAATGTTAGTTTGCACTTATTCTTTCCTTGATGAAAACAATTTTAACTTATTTTTCTCTACTTGTATCAACTGCAAATTCAGAAGACCTGGAGAAAAGTGATTGGTGCTTAGGTTAGTGTCATCCATCATTAACTAAAGTTCCCAGCTATGTTTCGAATCCCTAACAGACAGTGATGTATGGAGCAAAAGGTGGTCAAAGGGGGTGATTTTCAGACAAGGGTTTGAGCTCCAAGCAAGGGCAGTTTAGCAAATCATGAGACAGACCTTGGGGAAATGAGAAAAGCACGCGAGAGCCCTGAAATGTCATCTTTCTAAGCAATGTTACGTATGGGGTATGGTTAGGAACTGAGGGTTTGGATTGAAACAAACTTTAGTTTGACGTCTGGGATCACTAGCTATTAGTTAAATGCCCCTGGTCAAGTCACTTAAGTTCTTTGAGCCTTGGGTTTCTTACATATAAAATGAGGCTAATGACAATACCCATCCTCCAGGGTCGCTGTGAGAATTCAGTGAGATCGCATACCTGAAAGCCCTTGGTACAGAGCCTGGCCCATAGTGTAGCTACACGATAATATTAATAAAAATAAGACACAAAGGAGGGGAGTCAAGAGAAGGAAGATGGTTTCTAGACATAGCTCTTCTCCAGCTCAGTGAGGTTGGACAGACGGGTCATTTAACTTTTCCAGGCTGGCGTTTCCTCATTAGTAAACTGCTAAAAATGAAAGCTGCCTTCTAGTTTGTTGAGTCAAGACAAGTTTAATGGTCATCACTAAATAACTTTTAGAGATCCAACATAGTAGTCTGCATGGCCTGCCATTAAGTTATAAAATATAAGATTTTCATGAAATATACAGAAGATGATAGACCATGTAAATCATAAATAATTACAATAAATTATATGGATGAATATCTGTGTTCTGGCAGATGCAGCCTATAATCCCTTAATACTCCTCCCCTGCCCTCCCACCCCCCCATGCCCTGACTAAGGAGGCTTTTCCTGTGATCCTTAAAAATCAATGCTACAGTAAATTAATCATAGTCTGTTGTAGTGATTGGATTAACGGGAAGATTTTGCTAGGGCTTACATCAAAGCCCAAAGTAAACAGCCACCCAATACACAGATTGTACTGATTAGGGGATAGAGCCACTATAAAAGATACGTAAAATTGAATTAATAAATCAATCTACTTTAAAAAAAAACGACTAAATTGGAAGAGTCTGAGATCTCAGTTTCTCTATCCTTTTGCCTCCTTAGTGATTTTTCTCAAACCAAATTTAAGTTTTAATAAAACTGTGTGTTCCATGGAAATCATAGGCAAGTTAGCCAATGCACCTGCCCCAGATGCTTTCTGGAGTGGTGTTGGTCAGAGGCAACTTAGTCTATATCAGATGAATGTTCACATTTCTATTAAATTCATCTGTGAATTTAAATTAGTCCCAGATCAGCCAGCAATCAAGTCTTTTAAGCTAACCCTGAGGAAGTCTTTTAGCTCCTTTAGCAGAGGAAGGTTATAATACTGTGATAGAAAGGAGGGGATAGCTAAGAAACTCAGTCTCCATGAATTTACATGGTTCAAAATGTTTGGCATAAAATTTTAGGGAATGATGAGTCAATATGTACTCCAGGTTGACCATAATGTTCTGATTTATCATGTTTCGCTTTCCCCACAAAGCAGGTGACAAAACAGGAATAAAGCAAAATGAATCTATTCTTATTAGATTGGGGCCACAATCTCATATTGGGTTTAGATATTGGATTTCCTGACAGCTTCCTATATTGTCTGCTTATTGCTTTCACGGGAGCCAGCAATGGCCGGGGATAACAGTGTGTCTGGAATGTGAGACATTTCAAATGGATGACACAATTTCCCTGGGCTCTGCTGCCGGTGGAGTTCCCTAAGCAAGTTAGTGTTTATGTGTCAGTGACTTTGGGGGCTCAGTGGAAACCAGACAGGAATAATCCTTGCCTGGAATAATGACACCATAAAAGAAAGCAGGAACACAAAGATGAATATTCTTACTCAGGTTCAGTATTGCCTATCTAAGCGAGGAGCTTTTCTTTTTTTTTCTTTTGCCTGAGAAAGACTCACGGTTCTTTCTGCACTGGTTTTCTCTCTCATTTCCTTTTAGGTTGCTGTTGAGTACACTTGCCTCTGACATTTCCCTTATACGCAATCATGGGATATTCCTCTCTTTCCCGTATCAAATATGGCATATGCCCCCAAATCCACATGCTGTAGAGTTGGTCCTTTAATATTTTCTGACATAAACTGGATCTGTCTGGACAAAACAATAAAAGACTCTCTTCTCTTTGAATTATACTCAAGCCTTGGTCTGGCTTTCCTTCTTGTCCATGTAAGTTTGATGACAGGTCTTGAAGTTTGCTGATTAGGTCAAAGACCAAGAACATGTTTCATTAATTTAAATAAAAAGGACATCATCTGACACAGGCACGGAGAAAAGAGTGAACACACTTAAGACAGAACACAACCTGGAAAACAGTAAGTGCTTTGTTTAAACTGAAGTACCTGGGGCTAGCGGCATGGGTGGACTGGTGGGTGGGAGGTGAGGGGGCACCAGGTCACCTAAGCAGGTGACGCCCTCATCCTCTAGCAGCTCCATCCGGGACTGAGCATTAGCAGATGAGAGATCCCTCCGCTCCGCAGTGTGTGGCAAGAGGCCAAGGTCAGCCCCGGACCTGCTGCCCGGGGAACTCCACTGCTCTGTCCCAGCAACTCACCCACGAACTGACTGGGTTGAGGGTTCACCTGGCTGGGATGGAACACTGGTTCTCTCCTGTCTTGACTCCCCTTGCTCAGAGGGTGGGGCCCCTGTGAAGTGTGTTCTGGCTTCTGTGGGCAAGTCCAAGGCAGGGCTCCTCTGCTCCCCTCCCCTGCTCCCACACACTTCTGTGGCAGGCCTTTCTCCTTCTTCTTTGAAGGCCATTCAACCTTCCACTCCATGATATTAGTCTTCCTGAAATTCTGTTTCCTTTCTTCTTTCCTTCTCTGTCTATCCTTCCTCCCTGCTCTGTTTCTCACTAGAAAGCTCAAATAGGCAGTGGCAGAAGAATAGTGTGCACAGAGGCCAAACTTGAATTTGGGAAGCTGACTGAACAGAGGATTTTTTTGAGGAAAAAAAAAAAAAAGTTCGGTAGCAGGAGGGGAAGCAATTAAGTATGTTTACAACAGGATTTTTGGTAATAGAGCATTTGTTTTAGGCTGAGAGGAAGCAGATGAAGAAGAAGAGACTAATAATTCAAGAAAGAGTAGAAAATTTACAGGAAAATGTCTGGAAGAAGATTAAGAGGGCCGAGATCCAGAGCACAGATGGAGTGATCAGACAGCAAAGAATAAAGGGGCGGGGGGAAATGCTTCTGCTTTGACAGGGCCAGGTTGACTTTGGACTAGAATCAACAATCCTTGGTGTCAGCGTGACAGGAAGTTGCAGTTCAGCAAGGTGGAGATGCCAGGAGGTTGAGAGTGGAGGTACAAAGGGAGGAGATTCTGACGGACTGTGGGCTATACAGGGAGAAATGGAAACTCAAAAAGTGGCTGCAGAGTGGGGAGAACAGGGCTGGAGGGAAGAAGAGAGGTAAAAGAGAAGGTCCACTTCCCCTCAAAGCTTATATCTCGTTCTCCACTCACATTGGTTTATAACTGTGGCCCCATTTTCACTAGTAGATTTTTTTAAAAAACAAGAACTTGTGTGAATAATATCCAATCTAAAATTTAGCTTCTCCTTATCCCAACAGCTCATTGTTGTAGCAGCTGACGCCAGTATATATGGGGAAAAGGACTTTGTTAGAGGGAAACTACACATGTTGTGGCCTTCCTGAGGGGGTGAGGAGAAAAAGGATAGTGCCTGCAGCCTAAGAGCAGCAAACTGGGAACCACAGGCCTTGCACTTGGGGGCCAGGGAGGGAGGGACGATTCTTAGAGGAAGCAGAGTGCTAAAGAATAACCTTTGCCTACACCATTTCTGCCATGTTTGCCTTATGGATATCTGGCATTGAGGTAAAGAAATGGTTATGAAATTCTGTCTAAGCTCTGACCCAGCATCACGCTAGTGCTCAATTAGGAACCAAAAACTGGGATTCTATGGGGACATGGGAGGAAACTGCCTGATTAGGTCCAGTTAGCTCTTCACATCCAAACACAAATGGTGCCAGCCCTGGACTGTCTCTTTGTCTTTGGGCAGCTGCCAAGTTTCATCCCAGGAGGTCTTTATTTTCTTTTCAAGAGACCAAAAATCAATCACTTAATTCTTGGGGAGGTTACGGTGAAAGATTAGAGCGGATTAGAGTCAATTATACACACGGTCCCTTCTGACATGCTTCCTGGGGGACCAACAGAAGCTCATCAGACCTCTCATTAAAGCAATTACTCTCACAAGCCCGTGATAACTGTATCTACTTTATCTAGTGGCCATACCTGAGCCTATATTGAAACCAAACCAGAGAAATCTAGAGAACAAAATAGGAAGTAAAATACCTGGAAAATCTCACAGCCCTAGACTGAAAGAACTCTGCTTACAATCTAGATGGATAGATAGATAAGACAGATAGACAGACAGATAGATAGATATGTTTATCTGAGCTCAAAATTGGCAAAGACTATTAGCTTCTGGAATGGACCAATCTAGATATTAATATTAAAACAGCCCTTTCTGAGCTAGAAGAAATGGAAACGATGGTGGTAGTGGTAGGAGATGAGGGGAAATTGAACACTAAGTAAAGGACAGAATGTTGGGGGCGAAGGAGACGGTTAAGCCTGGAAAGCACTTCTGGCACGTCTTCCACACCACAGGAGAACACTCGGCCTTGACGTGGCGAATGGCACATCTGGCAGGCCTGCCCAGCTGCCTGCTCTGAGTAGATTCCCTATGAGGCATTTCTGTGACTCAAAAGAACGGCTAAGTGGTTCACAGGCCTGTTGCTTAAGGGTTTAATGTTTTCCAGGTGCCAAGTGTGAATGGGGATTTGACCACCTACAGGCCCTACTGTGTGACCTCAGAGTCATTTCAAGCTGCCTGCTCATCTTTTATGAATGTTAATTGATAATGATGCTTTATAACGATGCCGCATTTTTAAAAGAACATTTCATAAACTGGGAGAGAATCGTGGTTAAAATTCATTCAGCCTCAAAATCGGTATTTTAATCACACAGAAAGGCAGAAAACGTAAAGTGGTGACTCGCTGTGCTCCTACAGTCCAATGTCCTGGCAAATACTTAAAAATTTTCATTAGCTTATATAGTATTAATTTCTTCCTCTGCCACTACAATGGGCTCAGACATGTTTGCCTTGGGGTTTTAAACTTGGGATTTTTTGCTGGCGTTTACTTGATTAAAAACACAGCATTGATTTTGCTTTAATACTTAGCTGTGCTTTATTTTTATTTTCCCTCTCAGAGAAAGAAGAGTTACTGAGAGCAGAAGGGAGAGAGACATTCATTTGGTAATTCAGTCAGACTGAGTGGCTGACTTAAGCCTCACGGAGGACCCTGAAGGAAAAGCATGAAATGAAGGGCACATAGCAGCCCTGCTCGCACGTGCTGTTATTCTTAATAATTGTCCACTGAAGCGGACGGGCCGGTTAATTTACAGGGAAGGGGCTCTTGCGTTTGCAGGATTATAACAGAATTTCAGCTATCAACAGCACTGCATCTAGAATCACAAAACCTGAACTTGAACCCTACTTCTGTCATTTACTAGCGCTTTCAACTTAGGCAAGCTATTTTACCCCTAAGTCTGCTTTCTTATCTGGAATGAGAATTTTCCAGGGTCTTCTGACTGGAATAGGAATTTTCCTGGGCTTTTACAGGGATTAGATTGAAATCACAAAAGAAGAAACACTCCAGACAATACCTGATGCATGACAGACTTTGAATAAGTATTAGGCTATTTTCTTCCTTCCCATTTTAATTAATAAAATATAGCTTTTGAAAAATTTTTTCTGTAAGTCACACTTCTAATTTCTAAGAGCACTGGCAGAGACAAAAGCTATGTAAATTACTTTATAACAATTTTCAATGCCCTATCAATCATACACTATCCCAGTGAAAAGGGGTCTGATCTTGGCAATTTTCTAACCCAATCCCCCCCCCCCCCTTTTATTTTAACATCTTTATTGGAGTATAATTGCTTTACAATGGTGTGTTAGTTTCTGCTTAATAACAAAGTGAATCAGCTATACATATACATATATCCCCATATCTCCTCCCTCTTGCGTCTCCCTCCCACCCTCCCTATCCCACCCCTCTGGGTGGTTACAAAGCACCAAGCTGATCTCCCTGTGCTATGCAGCTGCTTCCCACTAGCTATCTATTTTACATTTGGTAGTGTATATATGTCCATGCCACTCTCTCACATCGTCCCAGCTTACCCTTCCCCTTCCCCTGTGTCCTCAAGTCCATTCTCTACATCTGCATCTTTATTTCTGTCCTGTCCCTAGGTTCTTCAGAATCTTTTTTTTTTTTTTTGGTTCCATATATATGTGTTAGCATACAGTATTTGTTTTTCTCTTTCCAACTTACTTGTATGACAGACTCTAGGTCCATCCACCTCACAGTAAATAACTCAATTTCGTTTCTTTTTATGGCTGAGTAATATTCCATTGTATATATGTGCCACATCTTCTTTATCCATTTGTCTTTTGATGGACACTTAGGTTGCTTCCATGTCCTGGCTATTGTACATAGTGCTTCAATGAACACTGTGGTACATGACTCGTTTTGAATTATGGTTTTCTCAGGGTATATGCCCAGTAGAGGGATTGCTGGGTCATATGGTAGTTCTATTTTTAGTTTTTTAAGGAACCTCTATACTGTTCTCCATAGTGGCTGTATCCATTTACATTCCCACCAACAGTGCAAGAGGGTTCCCTTTTCTCCACACCCTCTCCAGCATTTATTGTTTGTAGATTTTTTGGTGATGGCCATTCTCACTGGTATGAGGTGATACCTCATCATAGTTTTGATTTGCATTTCTCTAATGATTAGTAATGTTGAGCATTCTTCCATGTGTTTGTTGGCAATCTGTATATCTTCTTTGGAGAAATGTCTGTTTAGGTCTTCTGTCCATTTTTGGACTGGGTTGATTGTGTTTTTGATATTGAGTTGCATGAGCTGCTTGTAAATTTTGGAGGTTAATCCTTTGTCAATTGCTTCATTCGCAAATATTTTCTCCCATTCTGAGGGTTGTCTTTTTGTCTTGTTTATAGTTTCCTTTGCAGTGCAAAAGCTTTGAAGTTTCATTAGGTCCCATTTGTTTATTTTTGTTTTTATTTCCATTTCTCTAGGAAGTGGGTCAAAAAGGATCTTGCTGTGATTTACATCATACAGTGTTCTTCCTACGTTTTCCTCTAAGAGTTTTATAGTGTCTGGCCTTACATTTAGTCTTTAATCCATTTTGAGTTTATTTTTGTATATGGTGTTAGGGAGTGTTCTAATTTCATTCTTTTACATGCAGCTGTCCGGTTTTCCCAGCACCACTTACTGAAGAGGCTGTCTTTTCTCCATTGTATATTCTTGCCTCCTTTATCAAAGATAAAGTGGCCATATGTGCGTGGGTTTATCTCTGGGTTTTCTATCCTATTCCATTGATTTATATTTCTGTTTTTGTGCCAGTACCATACTGTCTTGATTACTGTAGCTTTGTAGTATAGTCCGAAGTCCGGGAGCCTGATTTCCCCAGCTCCGTTTTTCTTTCTCAAGATTGCTTTGGCCATTCGGGGTGTTTTGTGTTTCCATACAAATTGTGAAGATTTTTGTTCTAGTTTTGTGAAAAATGCCATTGGTAGTTTGATAGGGATTGCACTGAATCTGTAGATTGCTTTGCGTATTATGGTCATTTTCACAATGTTGATTCTTCCAATCCAAGAACATGGTATATCTCTCCACCTGTTTGTATCATCTTTAATTTCTTTCATCAGTGTCTTATAGTTTTCTACATACAGGTCTTTTGTCTCCTTAGGTAGGTTTATTCCTAGGTATTTTATTCTTTTTGTTGCAGTGGTAAATGGGAGTGTTCCCTTAATTTCTCTTTCAGATTTTTCATCATGAGTGTATAGGAATGCAAGAGATTTCTGTGCATTAATTTTGTATACTGCTACTTTACCAAATTCGTTGATTAGCTCTAGTCGTTTTCTGGTAGCATCTTTAGGATTCTCTATATATAGTATCACGTCATCTGCAAACAGTGACAGCTTTACTTCCTCTTTTCTGATTTGGATTCCTTTTATTTCTTTTTCTTCTCTGATAGCTGTGGCTAAAACTTCCAAAACTATGTTGAATAACAGTGTTGAGAGTGGACAACCTTGTCTATTTCCTGATCTTAGTGGAAATGGTTTCAGTTTTTCACCATTGAGAATGATGTTGGCTGTGGGTTTGTAATATATGGCCTTTATTATGTTGAGGAAAGTTCCCTCTATGCCTACTTTCTGGAGGGTTTTTATCATAAATGGGTGTTGAATTTTGTTGGAAGCTTTTTCTGCATCTATTGAGATGATCATCAATTCCCTCTTTTTGTAAACAAGGAAATTGACACAGAAGGGTTAAGTGAGACACACAGGTACATGGTAGCACAGTCAAGACTTGAAGCCAGGTCTTTTGTCCCGAGTCCAGAGTCTTCCCTGTTAGCACGTTGATACTACTGCATCCGATGGACATAAGAAGTGCCTTTGGTCAGGGTGCCCATGGAACCTGAAGGTCCAGGGATGCTTGGAAGTTTTCAGTCTTTGTTCTGAGCAAGTGGCCTAACCTGGCATGTACTTAAATCACAACAGAAAAAGGAGGACTTGATCTGGCCAACGAATAAATACTTCAGGAATTTATGGAACGATGAGAGCTAACCTTGAAGCTAACCTAGAGCTGGCCTCATACACTTATCCCCATGGCCCATAGTGGTCTGACTGGCTGTGTCCTAAATAGCTCTACCCCACAGTAGCATATGAGAGTCTAGGTATGATGGATGGGATCAAAATAGACTTGGGGGACTTCCAAGTTTAGCATATACCTTCTTTCCCCTGGGCATCTCATCTTCAACTTGGGCCCACAGCCAAATCTTTAAAAGCAGATTTTGTCATGTGGTACACTTCAGAGAATACTCACCCAGCACCACTGATGAGATTTTGGAGAAAACTCTCAGAGCAATGGTATTCAGAGAGCAGTCTGAAGACTTGTGCCAGGTTGGCTGGCTGCGCTGCTAGGGAATCCTCTGGACAGAAAGCTTTAAGAAATAGAGATCCCCAGGCTCCTGCCTTGGAGATCTTCTTTCAGACAGTCTGTGGTGGGGCTTGGGCATCTCTGTCTTTCAAAAGTGTCTCAAATCCTTTGATATGCAACCATCACACTAACTCAGGGGAGGGGCATTGGCAGGAGATGGGAGGGACTTGCACAAAGGACAGGTGTGAGGGCTTCTAAGCCAAGTGCCTCTCCTCCTGGCACAGATGAGGTGACATGAAAGATGACAGCTAAGTGTCCTCACCTTGCCCTGCTCTACCGTAAGCTACTCCTCCTTCCACAGTCAAACTTAATTGCCCACTCACCTTGAGTGATCCTCTACTTAGCATTACACTCTGCCCTGTGGGGGGTACCTGTTTGCTCCCTTATTAGGCAGTGTCATCCTTGAGTTGAGAACGGAGACTGTGTGTATCCTTCCATGATCTCTGTACTTAGTGCTAGGCCTGGTACAGGATAGGAATGCAGTGAGAACATGAATTAAATATAACCTCCTTGCTATCAGGAAATGAAATCACCTCTGCTTTGGCTTTAGGAAAAAAGGATGTTGACATGCTTGGAGAAAACTTCATGGCATTGTGAATTCTGAGATTTATTTTTCCAGAGAACTGGTAGACACAATGCTTGAATGCAATTTCCACGTGACAAATCCTAACTTGACGAGTGATAGAAACACCCGCAGTGTCACTTCAGGAGATGAGCTATGTGGCCCCTGGGCCTTCCACATGGCATCCATGATTCTCAGAGTGAGTCAACCAGTGGCTGTTAAACAAACACAGATGCTGATCTGGGAAGCAAAATGAAGTCAAAAGCTGGTGAACCCACAAGTCTCCAATAAATCAGCCCTTAAATCAACTGGGATACTTCGGGAAGTATGTAGTCTTCTGAAGCAGATTCGTCTTCAGCTGCTCCAAATTAATTTTGGGATTTATAAAACTGGAATGTAGGAATGAGGAAACAATGAAAGTGTCAGCTTACGCTGGCACCCAAAGAACTCAAGTGCATGAGCAAGAGTTACTTGCCAGGGTCCGAGACACAATTCTGCTTTTTACTGAAAATAAGGATAGTGGGGGTCCCAACTGAGCCTAAGCTCTATTCCTTTTTGGCTGTGGCTCAGGCAAGGCTAGAAAGACAACTCTGGCCAACTCAGCAGTGGATCTACCAGAAGTTTATGAGACTAAGAGTAGCCTTGGTGAGAATTCATCTCAGGGGAGAAGAGAGAGAGTCAAGCTTGGCTTTGCAGTGAAGATTCAACCTCAAGGGGGAGCCGGCATTCTGTATACATCTTGGTGTCTTTCCTTCGCATTGGTCTCCTGACCTAATCCTTATGAACTCATATCCCAATCTATAGAGGGGAGACGAATAGAGTGGGGATACAGTGGTGTGCAGTATATAAATACGGGTATAACTACACAGTGTATATAAAACTGCACCTAGTCTAGGTTGAAAGTTAAGGCTTTACTTCTTTGTCTTTCAAGCATTAGGTGAACAAAGAAACTTAGTTCATAGCTATTCTAGTGAAAAGCCCCTGTCTTTTCCACATTCTTGAGCATCCTCAGATACCTGGAAGTCTCTCAATTCTTGCATCCTAACAGAATTCTCCCATCCACATAGTCTTGTCCATCCTGGTCCATCAGCCTCCTCTCTCCTCTGTACAGAGCATTCTAATATGCATCAGACATGGCATATCCCTCTACCATACGCTCCCCCTCCTCAACCTGGGGATGTGGTTCTTTGCTTTTCTCAAACAATCCACTTAAGATTTTGTCCTTTAGCTCTTCAGAGAGGAGGGAGGCAAAAAAGCTAAGTAGGGGGGAAAAAAGGAAGGGAAAAAGCTGTGAATGTCTATATGTTAATTTCATTTCATCACAGCCGTTTCAGAAAAACTCATAGAGTTTGGAAGCCAAACAACCCCTTTTTGATCTCACACTAACGGGAGGAACACAAGGTGGAAAGAAGAAATCTTTATGGTTTTCCACAGAGCCCCATATACCTTTGGACAGAATTTATATGCAAGAGCACCCTAGTGCAGGTGATGGGAGCCAAAGTGGCTGGGGTATGTTGAGACGATAGTAGCACATTGTGGAGCAGCACCTGACAGCACTCTTTGAAAGAAGCAGTACCTGGGAGAGGCAGAGGTCATGCCCAGTGGCAGCATCAGGCCCTGTGGAGGTGATGGTAATTCCCATGATATAGAGAGTGCCCTGTGAGAGAGAGAATCGCTGTGGGCTCTGCCAGCTGATACAGGGCACCTTCACATGGGTCCACACCCACTGGATGCCTTGGCAGACTCACTCACTTGTCCCTGAATGAGTCTCGAACAGACCAAGAAAAGGGCACGTGCCTTTCGGTCACTAAAAGAATTATCTGGAGCACACGTGAGATACCACTTAAGAGCTGAGGGACTGGTGTGAGAGTTGGTGATACAACAGTAGCAGATAGCAATAAGAGCCAGTGAAAAGCAGGTTTTTAACATCACTGTAATTCCCTTGTCTTATGGTCTTCTAGACAGTAACACACATCCAAGAGAGGGAACGAGTGGCTTGAAGACACACAGATTACTCATGACAAAAAGTGGCATCAGTATGTAATTCAACCTGACATACTGATAGCCACGTTTTCATAGCAAAATCTAGGCAGAAAGTTCCTCTTTTTAATATGAATTATTTTTGGAAGTCCCCAGGAATCTGTGATCAGAAGCCCCATAGTACATGTATGTCCATTACCTGATTCAGTGTTCTCTTAAATGTAGGATCTGGAATGTATGCCCTCATAGAGATCCTTAAAGACATGCTTGTAGTCTTTAGCCTTTGAGTGCTTGGGAATTAGATGGATTTACTATAGTACTTGTGCTATTAAAATACAATCAAGAATAGGTTTCTAGTGTTAACCTACATTTGCTTGGCTAAAGATTAATGGATGGATGGGAGGAAGGATGGAAGGATAAATGAATGGGGACTAATTAGTTTAAATACTGCATAGTATCTTCAAAGTAGCTAACAACATCATGGAGTTTAGTTAGCCACTGGAAGGATGTTTTCTCACTTTTCATTCTTCAAGTATCACTGACATGATAGAACAAAAAGAATATTGGACGACAAATCAATAGATCTATGTCTGCAAATAACCACGAGCCCTCGGATATGTCTCTTCACTTCTCCCCAACTTAATTTCCTCATTCATATAATCACAGAATTGGATTATACTGTCACTTAAATCCCTTTTAGCTCTAAATTTCTATGATTCTGCTTTTCTTCTGCTATTCTAAATTGGGTTGAGCAATGGTTTTCCAACTTTTTAAACAAGTGGTTTCCTTAATCCAAATAGTATATGGATTAACCTTAACATATAAAACAAATAAAGGCAGAAGTTTTATGGATGAATTTTGCATGGAAGGCAGGTTTTACAATTTCTTGGTACTCGCCTCTGTCCTCCTGCTGGTCCTTTTAGTGTTCCATAGACAACAATTTATGAACTTTTGTACTAGGGAAGTGGGCACTAAAGCCCTAGAAACTAACTAGGTGCACTTGAAGTGATGAACTAAAAGCCAAATCTTGAATGTAGCACAAGATTGGGGTGCCAGAGGTTCTGGTTAGTTAAGGAGTCAGCTAAGAAGAACATCAGTTTCACAGTGGTGCCCTATATGAGAGAGCACTGAGTCCACAAAGCACTAATTTTCTTTCCTCTATGATTTCAAGGCCAAATTTCATGAGAGTTTTGTGTCAACTTCACACTTCTTGAAAAATGAAGACACAAAGAGGAAAGCATCCCTGGAGGAGTTTTGGGCAGACAACCTTAAATCAGATGCGGGAAAAGGAAAATGCATTTAAATTTTATCAAGTAGCATGATGCAATGACACATCAATAACAAGTGCCTGTGGCCACATTTTTAAATGATGGCTTGGAATTTATCCCCATTGCTCTCTTCCCTCCCTTTCAAAATAAATGGCAAATAAGGTTGAGAGAGAAATTTCATCTATGCTTTTCCCTTTCTTCTTCCATTGAATTCAGAAATGAAGATAATGTTGATATTTTATTTTTGTATTTTGTAAGAATCCTAACTGTAATCCATCATGTTCTCTAAAAATATTAGCAATTCCTTTTGACCTAGTAGAAGACAGTAAGTTTCACATTGACTTGCTGACAGGGGTAAGTGATAGACTATGGTACTTTCCAGCTATTTTAGGTAAAGCCTGTTGTTGACATAACTCTGATGGATGGTAGTAAAACACACACAATGGGCAAGAGGAAAAAGGAGCCAATGAGGAAAAAATAACCATGATATTTCCCCCACCTTCCTCTCTCATCTACCTCCCCACAAAAAGAATGGGATGTCAGAGAGACCTTCACTATGAAATTTATAATTGTTCCTTTATTTAGCACAGCTCAAGGCTGTAAGTGACTGTATCATCAGGGACTCTGCAACATAACTTGTTGAAACAGTCATTGAAAGTAAAGAATAAAGAACAGGAAAAACAAAACTTCTCCAGTGTGATGTCATTTCCTGCAAATGAAAGTTACCATCCTTTATTCCTCATCTATCCTTAACTTATTCCATCTCATCTTCAGGTTTGTTTAAATAAAGACTTAAATTTTAGGTGTAAATTTTTCCTTAGTGAAAAGTAAAAATCAAAGATTTCTCTGCATAATTTTTCACATATTTTTTCTTGTTTATTTACCCAAATATTAAGAATTTATGAGGTCTCCTATATGCTAATCACTCTTAAGTGCTGGAGAGAAAAAAATGAATGAAACACGATTCCCTTCAAGAAACTCAGAGTTTGATTTTTCTGCATTGAAATCATAGCCTGGGTAAAGATAGAGAAGTCTCTAAACAGAATGTAATGTCCTTAACAGGAAGCTCAAAGTAAACCCCAAATAAACTGAGACTACTAGTAGGAACACAGGGAGAGAAAGATGAGCTAATTTTAGTTTTCTATTATAGTTTGGTTACATATCATTATATTATCTCATTCTCTCCTTTCTGACCTAAGTTGGAGGTCCAATGCTATCATACCAGGCCATAGCCTCCTTTCTGACCCTAATGGCACACATGAGCAGCAATTTTAGTAGAAGCAGCCCACTGGTCCTTCCTCTCTTAACCTAAAGATGTGTAAGATCTGAATCTGAAAGGATACAAAAAATTCTGAAAAACAAATAATACTTTGAAGTCTCTTGCAAATCTTTTCTCCATCCCATCTTTACATAAGTTGATGTAGTGGGAATCATTTTTACATCTATCTAATTTAATCCTGCCAATGTCACTGGCAGAGAGAGGCATTACTAATATTGATAGTCAAACAATTAGGTAATTTTTAAAACTATTTTTTAACTCTGGAAAAAAATTCCTTTTTATATTGAATAGTGCTTTGAGCTTTATTTTATTTTATTTTGGAAAGAAAATTTTAACATGAGATCTTTCCTCTTAAGAGATTTTTTAAAAAAAATAAATTTATTTATATATTTATTTTATTTTTGGCTGCACTGGATCTTCGTTGCTGTGCGTGGGCTTTCACTAGTTGCAGTGAGCAGGGGTTACTCTTCATTGCGGTGTGCGGGCTTACTGTGGTGGCTTCTCTTGTTGCGGAGCACGGGCTCTAGGCGCGCGGGCTTCAGTAGTTGTGGCATGCGGGCTCAGTAGTTGTGGCTCGCGGGCTCTAGAGTGCAGGCTCAGTAGTTGTGGTGCACGGGCTTAGTTGCTCCGTGGCATGTGGGATCTTCCCGGACCAGGGATTGAACCCCTGTGCCCTGCATTGGCAGGCGGATTCTTAACCACTGCGCCACCAGGGAAGTACTTAAGAGATTATTAACTGAACAGATAGTTAACTATAGGTACAATGATCTATGGCAGATCTCTAGAACGTGTTCATCTTGCTTATTTGAAGTGTTAGGCTTGTAGATTAGCTTCCCTCTTACCCTTTCCCCCCAGACCTTGGCAACCACTATTCTATTCTTTGATTCTGTGAATTTGACCATTTTAGATACTTTAAATAAGTAGAAACACGCAGTAGTTGTCTTTTCTGTGACTGGCTTATTTCACGTAGCATAATGTCCTCAAGATTACTGCATGTTGTCACATTTTCCTTCTTTTTAAAGGCTGAATAATATACCATTGTATATATAAATCTTCATTTTATCCATTCATCTGTCCATGGGCATTTAGGTTATTTCCACATACTGGCTATTATGAATAGTGCTGCAATGAACATGGGACTACTAATATCTCTTTGAGATCCTGATTTTAATTATTGTGGATAAATATGCAAAGTGGGATTCTGGATCATATGCTACTTCTAATTTTAATTTTTTGAGGAAGCTCCATGCTATTTTCCATAACAGCTGCACCATTTTATATATCTACCAATGGCGCACAAGGATTCTCTTCACATCCTTGACAACGCTCAGTACCTCTTGTCTTTTTGATGATAGCTATTCTAATAAGTATGAGGTGACATCTCATTCTGGTTTTGATTTGCATTTTCCTGATGATTAGTGACACTGAATTTTTTTTTTCATATGCCAATTGGCCATTTGTATGTCTCCTTGGGAAAATGTCTATTCAAGTCTTTAGCCCATTTTTAAATCAGGTTATGAGGTTTTTTGCTCTCAAGATGTAGGAGTTCCTTATATATTTTGGAGATTAACTCTTTATTAGACATGGTTTGCAAATATTTTTTCCCATTATGTTCATTTCCTTCTCACTCTCTTGATTCTTTTTTTTGGCTGTGCAGAAGGTTTTAAATTTGATGTAGTCCCACTTATTTATTTTTGCTTTTGTTGCCTATGCTTTTGGTGTCATATCCATGAAATCATTGCCAAGACCACCATCAAGAAGATTTTACCCTATGTTTCCTTCTAGTTGCAGATTCAGGTCTATCCTTTAGGTTTTTAATCCACATTGAGTTGATTTTTGTGTGTGATATAAGACAAGAACTCAATTTCATTCTTTTACATGTGGTACCAGATTTGCCACCATTATTTGTTGAAGAGCTCATCCTTTCCCCATTGTGTATTCTTTTTTTTTTTTTTTATACAGCAGATTCTTATTAGTCATCCATTTTACACGCATCAGTGTATACATGTCAATCCCAATCTCCCAATTCATCACACCCCCAACCCCACCCCCCGCTGCTTTCCCCCTTTGGTGTCCATACGTTTGTTCTCTACTTCTGTGTCTCAATTTCTGCCCTGCAAACTGGTTCATCTGTACCATTTTTCTAGGTTGCACATATATGTGTTAATATACAATATTTGTTTTTCTCTTTCTGACTTACTTCACTCTCTTTGACAGTCTCTAGATCCATCCACGTCTCAACAAATGACCCAATATTGTTCCTTTTTATGGCTGAGTAATATTCCATTGTATATATGTACCACTGCTTCTTTATCCATTCGTCTGTCGATGGGCATTTAGGTTGCTTCCATGACCTGGCTATTGTAAACAGTGCTGCAATAAACATTGGGGTGCATGTGTCTTTTTGAATTATGGTTTTCTCTGGGTATATGCCCAGTAGTGGGATTGCTGGATCATATGGTAATTCTATTTTTAGTTTTTTAAGGAACCTCCATACTGTTCTCCATAGTGGCTGTATCAATTTACATTCCCACCAACAGTGCATGAGGGCTCTGTTTTCTCCACACCCTCTCCAGCATTTGTTGTTTGTAGATTTTCTGATGATGCCGATTCTAACTGGGATGAGGTGATACCTCATTGTAGTTTTCATTTGCATTTCTCTAATAATTAGTGATGTTGAGCAGCTTTTCATGTGCTTCTCGGCCATCTGTATGTCTTCTTTGGAGAAATGTCTATTTAGGTCTTCTGCCCATTTTTGGATTGGCTTGTTTGTTTCTTTAATATTAAGCTGCATGAGCTGTTTATATAGTTTGGAGATTAATCCTTTGTCCGTTGATTCGTTTGCAAATATTTTCTCCCATTCTGAGGGTTGTCTTTCGTCTTGTTTATGGTTTCCTTTGCTGTGCAAAAGCTTTCAAATTTCATTAGGTCCCATTTGTTTATTTTTGCTTTTATTTCCATTACTCTAGGAGGTGGATCAAAAAAGATCTTGCCGTGATTTACGCCAAAGAATGTCTTCCTATGTTTTCCTCTAAGAGTTTTATAGTGTCTGATCTTACATTTAGGTCCCTAATCCATTTTGAGTTTATTTTTGTGTATGGTGTTAGGGAGTGTTCTAATTTCATTCTTTTACACGTAGCTGTACAGTTTTCCCAGCACCACTTATTGAAGAGACTGTCATTTCTCCATTGTATATCCTTGCCTCCTTTATCATAGATTAGTTGACCATAGGTGCATGGGTTTATCTCTGGGCTTTCTACCTTGTTCCATTGATCTATGTTTCTGTTTTTGTGCCAGTACCATATTGTCTTGATTACTGTAGCTTTGAAGTATAGTCTGAAGTCAGGGAGTCTGATTCCTCCAGCTCCGTTGTTTTCCCTCAAGACTGCTTTGGCTATTCAGGGACTTCTGTGTCTCCATACAAATTTTAAGATTTTTTGTTCTAGTTCCATAAAAAATGTCATAGGTAATTTGATAAGGATTGCATTGAATCTGTAGATTGCTTTGGGTAGTATAGTCATTTTCACAATATTGATTCTTCCAGTCCAAAAACATGATATATCTCTCCACCTGTCTGTATCATCTTTAATTTCTTTCATCAGTGCCTTATACTTTTCTGCATACAGGTCTTTTGTCTCCCTAGGTAAGTTTATTCCTAGGTATTTTATTCTTTTTGTTGCAATGGTAAATGGGAGTGTTTCCTTAATTTCTCTTTCAGATTTTTCATCGTTAGTGTATAGGAATGCAAGAGATTTCTGTGCATTAATTTTGTATCCTGAAACTTTACCAAATTCATTGCTTAGCTCTAGTAGTTTTCTGGTGGCATCTTTAGGATTCTCTATGTATAGTATCATATCATCTGCAAACACTGACAATTTTACTTCTTCTTTTCTAATTTGGATTCCTTTTACTTCTTTTTCTTCTCTGATTGCAGTGGCTAGGACTTCCAAAACTCTGTTTAATAATAGTGGTGAGAGTGGACATCCTTGTCTTGTTCCTGATCTTAGAGGAAATGCTTTCAGTTTTTCACCATTGAGAATGATGTTTGCTGTGGGCTTGTCACATATGGCCTTTATTATGTTGAGGTAGGTTCCCTCTATGCCCACTTTCTGGACAGTTTTTATTGTAAATGGGTGTTGAATTTTGTCAAAAGCTTTTTCTGCATCTATTGAGATGATCATATGGTTTTTATTCTTCAATTTGTTAATATGGTGTATCACATGGATTGATTTGCATATATTGAAGAATTCTTGCATCCCTGGGATAAATCCCACTTGATCGTGGTGTATGATCCTTTTAATGTGTTTTTGGATTCTGTTTGCTAGTATTTTGTTGACGATTTTTGCATCTATATTCATCAGTGATATTGGTCTGTAATTTTCTTTTTTTGTAGTATCTTTGTCTGGTTTTGGTATCAGGGTGATGGTGGCCTCATAGAATGAGTTTGGGAGTGATCCTTCCTCTGCAATTTTTTGGAAGAGTTTGAGAAGGATGGGCATTAGCTCTTCTCTAAATGTTTGATAGAATTCACCTGTGAAGCCATCTGGTTCTGGACTTTTGTTTGTTGGAAGATTTTTAATCACAGTTTCAATTTCATTACTTGTGATTGGTCTGTTCATATTTTCTACTTCTTCCTGGTTAAGGCTTGGAAAGTTATACCTTTCTAAGAATTTGTCCATTTTTCCAGGTTGTCCATTTTATTGGCATAGATATGCTTGTAGTAGTCTCTTAGGATGCTTTGTATTTCTGCGATGTCTGTTGTAACTTCTTTTTCATTTCTAATTTTATTGATTTCAGTCCTCTCCCTGTTTTTCTTGATGAGTCTGGCTAATGGCTTATCAATTTTGTTTATCTTCTCAAAGAACCAGCTTTTAGTTTTATTGATCTTTGCTATTGTTTTCTTTGTTTCTATTTCATTTATTTCCACTCTGATCTTTATGATTTCTTTCCTTCTGCTAACTTTGGGTTTTGTTTGTTCTTCTTTCTCTAGTTCCTTTAGGTGTAAGGTTAGATTGTTTATTTGAGATTTTTCTTGTTTCTTGAGGTAGGCTTGTAGAGCTATAAACTTCCCTCTCAGAACTGCTTTTGCTGCATCCCATAGGTTTTGGATTGTCGTGTGTTAATTGTCATTTGTCTCTAGGTATTTTTTGATTTCCACTTTGATTTCTTCAATGATCTCTTGGTTATTTAGTAACGTATTGTTTAGCCTCCATGTGTTTGTCTTTTTTACGTTTTTTTCCCTGTGATTGATTTCTAATCTCATAGCTTTGTGGTCAGAAAAGATGCTTGATATGATTTCAATTTTCTTAAATTTACTGAGGCTTGATTTGTGACCCAAGATGTGATCTATCCTGGAGAACGTTCCGTGCGCACTTGAGAAGAAAGTGTAATCTGCTGTTTTTGGATGGAATGTCCTATAAATATCAATTAAATCTATCTGGTCTATTGTGTCATTTACAGCTTCTGTCTCCTTATTTATTTTCATTTTGGATGATCTGTCCACTGGTGTAAGTGAGGTGTTAAAGTCCCCCACTATTATTGTGTTACTGTCGATTTCCTCTTTTATAGCTGTTAACAGTTGCCTTATGTATTGAGGTGCTTCTATGTTGGGTGCATATATATTTATAATTGTTATATCTTCTTCTTGGATTGATCCCTTGATCAATATGTAGTGTCCTTCCTTGTCTCTTGTAACACTCTTTATTTTGAAGTCTATTTTATCTGATATGAGTACTGCTACTCCAGCTTTCTTTTGTTTTCCATTTGCATGGAATATCTTTTTCCATCCCCTCACTTTCAGTCTGTATGTGTCCCTAGGTCTGAAGTGGGTCTCTTGTAGACAGCATATATATTGGTCTTGTTTTTGTATCCATTCAGCGAGCCTGTGTCTTTTGGTTGGAGCATTTAATCCATTCACGTTTAAGGTAATTATCGATATGTATGTTCCTATGACCATTTTCTTAATTGTTTTGGGTTTGTTTTTGTAGGTCCTTTTCTTCTCTTGTGTTTCCCACTTAGAGAAGTTCCTTTAGCATTTGCTGTAGAGAGGGTTTGGTGGTGCTGAATTCTCTTAGCTTTTGCTTGTCTGTAAAGCTTTTGATTTCTCCATCAAATCTGAATGAGATCCTTGCCAGGTAGAGTAATCTTGGTTGTAGGTTCTTCCCTTTCATCACTTTAAATATATCATGCTGCTCCCTTCTGGCTTGTAGAGTTTCTGCTGAGAAATCAGCTGTTAACCTTATGGGAGTTCCCTTGTATGTTATGTATCATTTTTCCCTTGCTGCTTTCAATAATTTTTCTTTGTCTTTAATTTTTGCCAATTTGATTACTATGTGTCTCAGCGTGTTTCTCCTTGGGTTTATCCTGTATGGGACTCTCTGCACTTCCTGGACTTGGGTGGCTATTTCCTTTCCCATGTTAGGGAAGTTTTTGATTATAATCTCTTCAAATATTTTCTCTGGTCCTTTCTCTCTCTTCTCCTTCTGGGACCCCTATAATGTGAATGTTGTTGAGTTTAATGTTGTCCCAGAGGTCTTTTAGGCTGCCTTCATTTCTTTTCATTCTTTTTTCTTTATTCTGTTCTGCAGCAGTGAATTCCACCATTCTGTCTTTCAGGTCACTTATCCATTCTTCTGCCTCAGTTATTCTGCTATTGATTCCTTGTAGTGTAGTTTTCATTTCAGTTATTGTATTGTTCACCTCTGTTGGTTTGTTCTTTAACTCTTCTAGGTCTTTGTTAAACATTTCTTGCATCTTCTCGATGTTTGCCTCCATTCTTTTCCTGAGGTCCTGGATCATCTTCACTATGATTATTCTGAATTCTTTTTCTGGAAGGTTGCCTATCTCCACTTCATTTAGTTGTTTTTCTGGGGTTTTATCTTGTTCCTTCATCTGGTACATAGCCCTCTGCCTTTTCACCTTGTCTATCTTTCTGTGAATCTGGTTTTTGTTCCACAGGCTGCAGGATTGTAGTTCTTCTTGCTTCTGCTGTCTGCCCTCTGGTGGATGAGTCTATCTAGGCCCACTGTGTATTTTTGACACCCTTGCTGAAGATCAATTTGCCGTGTATGTGTGGGTTGATTTCTGGGCTCTCTATTCTATTCCGTTGGTTTATATATCTATCTTCATGCCAGCACTATACCGTTTTGATTACTGTAGCTTTGAAATATATTTTGAAATCAGGACGTGTGATATCTCCAATTTTTTTTTCTTTTTCTCAAGGTTGATTTGGCTATTCATGGTTCCGTATGAATTTTGGTTTTTTTCTATTTCTGTAAAAATGGCATTGGAATTTTCATAGGGATTGCAATTAATCCATAAGTGGCTTTGGGAAGTATGTACATTTTAGCAATATTGCCTTTCTTTCACATAATTTCGATATTCATCCATGATGTTGCATGTATCTATCGTTTGTTCATTTTTATTACTGGGTAGCATTCCATTGTTTAGATAAACCAGGATATGTTTATCCACTCATCTGTTGATCAACATCTCGGTTGTTTTCAGTTATTGACTATTGCAAATAAAGTTGCTATAAACATAAGGATAGAAGATTTTGTGTGAATACACTTTTTTTTCTTAAGTCAATACTTAGGAGTGGAATGGCTAGGTTTTTTGGTAGGTGTGTATTTAACTTTTTCCTAAATTGCCAAACTTTCCCAAAGTGGTTTTACCATTTTAAAGTGTCACCAGCAGTGCATGAGAGTTCTCCTTTTTGCACATTCTTGTCAATTCTTGGTGTGGTTAGTTTTGTTAATTTTAGTCATGCTAATGAGTGTGTGGTGAAATCTTGTAGTTTTAATTTGTATTTTCATAATGATTAGTGATTATCTTTTCATGTGCTTATCTGCTTTTAGTATATTTGTGGTGTTCATTCAAACTTTTTTCCCAGTTTTTTTGGAGAGCTGGGAAGATAGGGGTTGTTTTTCTTTCTGTTATTAAGTTGTAAGAGGTTTTTTTAAATGTATTTTGGATACAAGTCCTTTGTCTGACATACAAATTCTGAATATATCTTCCCATATTATGGCTTGCTTTTATTTCCCCCTTAATTATGATTTTCAAAGAGCAGAGGATTTTAATTTTGAAGATGTCCAAATTACTTTTTATGGTTTTGTGTTCTATTTAAGAAGTGTCTTTCCTACACCAAAATTGCAAAGAATTTCTCCTTTGTTTTCTTTAAAGTTTTATAATTTTAACTTTAATGTTTAAGCCTATAATTCATTTTTAGTTATTTTTGCATACAGCAAGAAGTAAAAGACAATGTAATGCATCATTTTGTAGCTGCTTTCAAAATTTCCTATATGTCTTTTTCTATATTCTTTGTTTTTTTTCAGCAGTTTGATTATGCTATGTCTAGGAATGATAATTTTCCTTTTGTTGTTGTTATACCCCATTTGGGGTTCAATGAGCTTCTTTCTATGCTTTCAAGTGTGTTTTCCATTACTTCATGGAATACAGTTATAACAGCTGCTTTAAAATCTTTTTCTCATATTTTAAACTCCAAGTTATTTTGTGGTTGGCATTTGTTGATTGTCTTTTCTCTTGAGAATTGTTCACATTTTCTGGACAATTTCTGATTGTATTTGGTAAATTGTGGAATGTTATGTTGTTTGGACCCTGAGACCTGCTGTAATCCTCTGGTGAATGTTAATGATTCATTTAAGAATGCAGCAACGGGCTTCCCTGGTGGCGCAGTGGTTGAGAATCTGCCTGCCAATGCAGGGGACACGGGTTCGAGCCCTGGTCTGGGAAGATTCCACATGCTGCGGAGCAACTAGGCCCGTGTGCCACAACTACTGAGCCTGCGCGTCTGGAGCCTGTGCTCCGCAACAAGAGAGGCCGCGATAGTGAGAGGCCTGTGCACCACGATGAAGAGTGGCCCCCACTCGCCGCAACTAGAGAAAGCCCTCGCACAGAAACGAAGACCCCACACAGCCATAAAAAAAAATAAATAAATAAACAACAACAAAAAAACTGCTGTTTAAAAAAAAAAAAGAATGTAGCAATCCATGTAAGTTCAGACTGCAAGTACTGTCACTTTTCCCTGGTTGTGGTTCACATCTCAGTTGAGTTCTCTAAGACTCTGTTAGGCTGCTTTGGGTCTGTCCCATGCATGCATAACTCAGGGGTGAGCTTAAGGTCTGCAGATTTATATGAATAATTAGAGATCCCTTTCTGATATGGGACTTTTCCCTTCTTGTGCTCCTGTCCCTGGATCTCCTTTTCCTGATTCCTCTAGCCAGAAAGATAGGGTTACTAATGGTATTTCAGTGCTTTATCACCTTCCACTTTCAATGGGGGCTCTGTACTCAGTGCAAAGCCCATGAAAAAGCAAGTTGGCAGACTCACTTGTGTGGTACCTTCTTTAAGTTTTGATTTTCCTCCACAATCTGCTTGCTTTTGTTTAATTTTAGAGGCCATAGGTAATTAATTTTTGCATTTTTTCCAGGATTTTCAGTTGTAATTAGCTGGAAAGGGAGACCATAGCAGACTTATGCTATCATGCGAGGACTGGAACCAATATGCTTACTTCTTTTAAAGCCTATTCTTAAGCATTTTATTTTTTGTCAATATAAAATGGGTTTTCTCTTGCATTATATGATTATATCTTTTAATTTGTTATTATACAACTGAAGGTTATTTTGCAGATATTAATTTTGTATCTTCCTATGTTCTTATTATTTGTGTTAGTTTTATCATTGATTCCTTTGAGTTTTATAAGTATTTTATCTTAGTCTCTCAAGAAAGACGTAGTTTTACTTCTTTTTCCAGTTTTCATGTGTTGAATCATTTTCTTTTGCCTAATTGTATTGGCTAAATCATATAGTATATTGTTAAACAATGGAAGAGACAGTGGGCATCTTTAACTTATTCCTGACCCTATTGGGACTACATCTAAAGTTTCCCTATTAAGTAAAAATATGGCTTTAGAGGTGAGTTATATATATTTAGTATTAAAGATGAATCAATTCTTATTTTATTGCGTGTATATTTTAAAATCAGGATGGGGGTTGAATTCTGTCAAGGCCTTTTTAGTGTCTACAGAAATATTCATTTGTTATTTCTCTTTGGCTATTAAAATACTATATTTTATTAATATATCATTGGAATCTGTTTACTGATGTTTTACATAGAATTTTGGCATCAATATTAAAAAATGAGACTGTTTTTAAAGTTTCCTTTTTATATTTTATGTAACTTAGACATCAATGTAATACTTGCTCCATTTAAGAAAATTGGAATTTTCCTTGATTTCTCCATGCTTGGGAGCAAGGATGCTAAAACATCCTTGAGAAAATATGTGGACCTAGTGCTTCTTGTGGGGTAATTTTTTCATAGGTCACTGGTTTTTCTGTTGAAAAATTATCTTATTAATCCTTTTATCTCTACTGAGGTCAATTTTGGCAACCTATTTTTGTAGGAAGTTAACTATTTCATTTAATTTTTCAAATATGTTTGCATAGAGATGTACAAACAGTCTGTCATGGCTTAAAATGTACTGTTTCAAAAGTTATTTCCCCCATATCATTTTTTATTTTATGTAACTGTGCTTTCTCTTCTTTTTACTGGTTAGATTAGCTAGTTGGTTTGTATATTTTTTGTTGTTGTTGTTAACTTTTCCCAAAGAACTAGCATTTTGATTTTTTAATTAATTTTACCATTTTTCAGCTTCCTATTTTATTGATTTCTACTTCTATATCTTTATTTTCTTTTTCTTCAGTTTTTTTCCCCCTGCCTTTCTAAGTTGGGGATTTCATTCATTTATTTTCAGTTTTTAATTTTTATTTACCTAAGCATCACAAGTGTGTAGAGGTATGCATCTTCCTCTAATCACTCCTTTAATTGTATCTCAAAACTTTCTAAGGAAGAGTTTATGAATAGAGTATTTACTGAGTTTTTGTCTATATCAAACTTTTTTCCATAGGATTGATACATAAAAGACAGCTTGCCTATATATAAAAATCGTTGGCTCATATTTTCTGTTTTTTGAGTTTCTTAAAATTGTTCTTCCACTGTTTTCTTGCTTTATGATCTTATTTCCTTTGTAAAAAGTGACTTGGCCTTTTTGCATAGATACCCAGAAGGTTGCTTCTATATATTTAATGTCTAATAGGTTTATAAGACTATGTGTTAGAGTTGACCATTCTGGGTCATTTTCCCCGTGTACACAAGGGTCCTCCTTAATCATAGATGCAAATTTTGTTTCATTTATAGAAAACTTTCTTGGATTATAATTTAAATTTTAGTTCTGTTGTCCATTGCTCTGTTTTTCTTTTTCAGAAATCTGAATGTATATATGTCTAATCTTCTTACATACCTTCTATATTATTTTCTCTATGATATTTTTTATCTCTTTGTTTTCTTGAAATTTTCTACTTATTTTCTCAATTCTCCTTATGTTTTCAGGGAAATCCTTTTTTTTTTTTATTGAGGACTTCGAAATTATTCTTCCTATATAAGATGATATTGCCTTTTTCTTCAATTTCTCTCCTAGGTTTTATTTATTGTTCATCATATCTTACTTTATTTGTTCATTTAATTCTGCTTTTCTGATTAAAATTTTTTTCTGACCAAAAAAAAAGGAATTCCCTGGCTGTCCAGTGGTTAGGACTCCAGGCTCTCACTCCTGGGGCCTGGGGTTCAATCCCTGGTCAGGGAACTGAGATCCCACAAGCCACATGGTGCAGCAGGAAAAAAAAAAAAAACAAGTCCTGTATGTAAAATGCTTGAAGATATTTAATTCAGGGTGAGGAACTGTTTCACAGTCTCCTCCACTTTGTAGTTAGTTCTTTGGGTAAATTTTTCATCAGTTTTTCTTCTCATTATTTTTCCCTGTAGCAGTTTTGTATGGATACTACCAGACATTTTTGTTCACTGAAATGTCTAATTTTTTCTAATCAGTCATAATGTGAAGGGGTAAATTGGTTGGGGGTGTTTACTAAGTTTCTTGCTTCAAGAGGGCTTTCTTCTTTTGGTATAGTGATTCAAAATATTTTAAATTAATAGCACATTTTCGGGGTAGAGGATGGGCTGATGTGTTAGAAAACACATTAGAAAATTTGGGGATTCTCTTGTTTCTAATCTTAATTTGTATTGCAGCTTCCTTCTTTCCATTTATCTCCAAGCCTCCAACGAAGGCTTCTCCTTTGCAAGTTGCTTCCTCTTCCCTAGAAATTGTATCTCAGCAAGACTGCCAAAATCATTTCCTTTTGATCTTCCAGTAACTTGTGCTCTGATCCATCTAGCCTTAGACCTAGATGGCAATGAAACAGTTCTAACTGTTTTCACAACTCGGGATGGGGACTTCTTTCATGAGGGTGATTTTATTTGTGTTCTGCCTATGCTGGTTTCTCATTTATATTTTGTTTTTCTATGTACTCTCTAATATGGCATGACTCTAGAGCTGGCTTTAGAATATTTGGGGTTATTAACTCCCCATATATACATGTAATTTGATGCACTACACGCTATCTTCTAGTTATGCTGTAAGAATGAGTGGTGGGTGGCTTTATTTACTCTCCATGTGGATCTGTATTTTTTTTGACATTGTATGGAGAGATTTGGATTAGGAAATTGCGATTGGCCTACAGAAACCCAAAAGCCTATAAATGTATCCTTGGTTTAGTTCAATCCAGAGGTTTTATAGAATTTTTTTTTCATTTTCAGTGGGTAGAAAGCGTTTCTTTATTTAAATTTTTATTTATTACCATACTTATTAAATAGATCCACAGATGAACATTTGGCATCAAACTTTATGTATACACACACACACTTCCATTTGGCATCAGACTTTCTAAACACAACATCTGTCATCTATATACATATATAGATATACATTTAAGTGAACACATATATCTCATATAAAGAAGTTAAATCTTATAACCGGTTTCAGTGTTAATGATAATCTTCTTATACCATTATTTCCTCCATTCCTTAATTCTTTATTTCATTTACCTGTGTTAGTTAAAATATCTTGAAATAGATTTCACAGGCACAGTAGATAAGTAGTATATTTTCTGAGCCACTGCATATCTAAAAGATTGTTTTTCTCTTGCCTTCACACCTAAATGACCACATTTTCTGACTCAAATTCGTGGGTCACAAGTTTTCTACTGTTTTGTGGTTGTCTGTGTTCAGTGTCAAAGCAGTTTAAGGTTCATCTGGTTCTTTTCCTTTGTAAATAACGTTTTTGTTTTCATTTTGCTGCCTGGGGTTTAGGTATCAATACCATACTCACTTTGTAAAAAGAATTTAGTAGGTTTCCTTTTTATTCTATCTTAGTGAACATATTAAACAGCATTGAAGTTATCCTTTTCTTAGAGCTTTAGTAGTACTCCCTTGAGAAACCATCTAGGGACTGGTGCATTTTTTTAAGATTAGCTCTTCGACATTTTTCTCTGTTTTCCCTTTGGTAATTGATCTGTCCAAGTTTTTTCTTTTTTAGGTCAATGTTGGTATTTATGATTTCCTAGAAAATTACCCATTTCACCCAGGTCTTAAAATATAGTCCCTTAGAGGATTAACCAAGATGGCGGAGTGGAAGGACGTGCTCTCACTCCCCCTTGCGAGAGCACCAGAATCACAACTGGCTGCTGGACAATCATTGACAGGAAGACCCTGGACTTCACCAAGGAGGATACCCCACGTCCAAGGACAGAGGAGAAGCCACAGTGAGATGGTAGGAGGGGCGCAATCAGAGTAAAATCAAATCCCATAACTGCTGGGTGGGTGACTCACAGACTGGCGAACACTTATACCACAGAAGTCCACCCACTGGAGTGAAGCTTCTGAGCCCCACGTCAGGCTTCCCAACCTGGGGGTCCGGCAATGGGAGGAGGAATTCATAGAGAATCAGACTTTGAAGCCTAGTGGGAATTGACTGCAGGACTTCGACAGGACTGGGGGAAACAGAGACCCCACTCTTGGAGGGCACACACAAAGTAGTGTGCGCATCGGGACCCAGGGGAAGGAGCAGGGACCCTGGGGGAGACTGAACCAGACCTACCTGCTAGTGTTGGGGGGGTCTCCTGCAGAGGCGGGGGGTGGCTCTGTTTCACCGTGGGGACAAGGACACTGGCAGCGGAGGTTCTGGGAAGTGCTCCTTGGTGTGAGCCCTCCCAGAGTCTGCCATTAACCCCATCAAAGAGCCCAGGTAGGCTCCAGTGTTGGGTTGCCTCAGGCAAAACAACCAACAGGGAGGGAACCCAGCCCCACCCATCAACAGTCAAGTGGATTAAAGTGTTACGGAGCTCTGTCCGCCACAGCAACAGTCAGCTCTACCCACCACCAGAGCCTCCCATCAAGCCTCTTAGATAGCCTCAACCACCAGAGGGCAGACAGCAGAAGCAAGAAAAACTACAATCCTGCAGCCTGTGGACCAAAACCCACAGTTACAGAAAGATAGACAAGATGAAAAGGCAGAGGGCTATATATCAGATGAAGGAACAAGAAAAAACCCCAGAAAAACAACTAAATGAAGTGGAGATAGGCAACCTTCCAGAAAAAGAATTCAGAATAATGATAGTGAAGATGATCCAGGACCTCGGAATAAGAATGGAGGCAAAGATTGAGAAGATGCAAGAAATGATTAACAAAGACCTAGAAGAACTAAAGAACAAACAAACAGAGATGACCAATATAATAACTGAAATGAAAACTACACTAGAAGGAATCAATAGCAGAATAACTGAGGCAGAAGAACGGATAAGTGACCTGGAAGACAGAATGGTGGAATTCACTGCTGCGGAACAGACTAAAGAAAAAAGAATGAAAAGAAATGAAGACAGCCTAAGAGACCTCTGGGACAACATTAAACGCAACAACATTCGCATTATAGGGGTCCCAGAAGGAGAAGAGAGAGAGAAAGGACCAGAAAAAATATTTGAAGAGATTATAGTCGAAAACTTCCCTAACATGGGAAAGGAAATAGCCACCCAAGTCCAGGAAGCACAGAGAGTCCCATACAGGATAAACCCAAGGAGAAACACGCCGAGACACATAGTAATCAAAGTGGCAAAAATTAAAGACAAAGAAAAATTATTGAAAGCAGCAAGGGAAAAACGACAAATAACATACAAGGGAACTCCCATAAGGTTAACAGCTGATTTCTCAACAGAAACTCTGGAACCGAGAAGGGAGTGGCATGATATACTTAAAGTGATGAAAGGGAAGAACCTACAACCAAGATTACTCTACCCGGCAAGGATCTCATTTAGATTTGATGGAGAAATCAAAAGCTTTACAGACAAGCAAAAGCTAAGAGAATTCAGCACCACCAAACCAGCTCTACAACAAATGCTAAAGGAACTTCTCTAAGTGGGAAACACAAGAGAAGAAAAGGACCTACAAAAACAAACCCAAAACAATTAAGAAAATGGTCATAGGAACATACATATCGATAATTACCTTAAACGTGAATGGATTAAATGCCCCAACCAAAAGACATAGACTGGCTGAATGGATACAAAAACAAGACCCATATATATGCTGTCTACAAGAGACCCACTTTAGACCTAGGGACACATACAGACTGAAAGTGAGGGGATGGAAAAAGATATTCCATGAAAATGGAAATCAAAAGAAAGCTGGAGTAGCTATACTCATATCAGATAAAATAGACTTTAAAATAAAGAATGTTACAAGAGACAAGGAAGGACACTACATAATGATCAAGGGATCAATCCAAGAAGAAGATATAACAATTATAAATATATATGCACCCAACACAGGAGCACCTCAATACATAAGGCAACTGCTAACAGCTATAAAAGAGGAAATCGACAGTAACACAATAATAGTGGGGGACTTTAACACCTCACTTACACCAATGGACAGATCATCCAAAATGAAAATAAATAAGGAAACAGAAGCTTTAAATGACACAATAGACCAGATAGGTTTAATTGATATATATAGGACATTCCATCCAAAAACAGCATATTACACGTTCTTCTCAAGTGCGCATGGAACATTCTCCAGGATAGATCACATCTTGGGTCACAAATCAAGCCTCAGTAAATTTAAGAAAATTGAAATCATATCAAGCATCTTTTCCGACCACAAGGCTATGAGAGTAGAAATAAATTACAGGGGAAAAAACTTAAAAAAGACAAACACATGGAGGCTAAACAATACGTTACTAAATAACCAAGAGATCACTGAAGAAATCAAAGAGGAAATCAAAAAATATCTAGAGACAAATGACAATGAAAACACGATGACCCAAAACCTATGGGATGCAGCAAAAGCAGTTCTGAGAGGGAAGTTTATAGCTATACAAGCCTACCTCAAGAAACAAGAAAAATCTCAAATAAACAATCTAACCTTACACCTAAAGAAACTAGAGAAAGAAGAACAAACAAAACCCAAAGTTAGCAGAAGGAAAGAAATCATAAAGATCAGAGCAGAAATAAATGAAATAGAAACAAAGAAAACAATAGCAAAGATCAATAAAACTAAAAGCTGGTTCTTTGAGAAGATAAACAAAATTGATAAGCCATTAGCCAGACTCATCAAGAAAAAGAGGGAGAGGACTCAAGTCAATAAAATCAGAAATGAAAAAGGAGAAGTTACAACAGACATCGCAGAAATACAAAGCATCCTAAGAGACTACTACAAGCAACTTTATGCCAATAAAATGGACAACCTGGAAGAAATGGACAAATTCTTAGAAAGGTATAACCTTCCAAGACTGAACCAGGAAGAAACAGAAAATATGAACAGACCAATCACAAGTAATGAAATTGAAACTGTGATTAAAAATCTTCCAACAAACAAAAGTCCAGGACCAGATGGCTTCACAGGTGAATTCTATCAAACATTTAGAGAAGAGCTAACACCTATCCTTCTCAAACTCTTCCAAAAAATTGCAGAGGAAGGAACACTCCCAAACTCATTCCATGAGGCCACCATCACCCTGATACCAAAACCAGACAAATACACTACAAAAAAAGAAAATTACAGACCAATATCACTGATGAATATAGATGCAAAAATCCTCAACAAAATACTAGCAAACAGAATCCAACAACACATTAAAAGGATCATACACCACGATCAAGCGGGATTTATCCCAGGGATGGAAGGATTCTTCAATATATGCAAATCAATCCATGTG
This sequence comes from Balaenoptera physalus, assembly GCF_965194825.1. NCBI lineage: Eukaryota > Metazoa > Chordata > Mammalia > Artiodactyla > Balaenopteridae > Balaenoptera > Balaenoptera physalus. The sequence continues at coordinate 88,123,843 of NC_138891.1, forward strand.
ATACACCATATTAACAATTTGAAGAATAAAAACCATATGATCATCTCAATAGATGCAGAAAAAGCTTTTGACAAAATTCAACACCCATTTCTGATAAAAACTCTCCAGAAAGTGGGCATAGAGGGAACCTACCTCAACATAATAAAGGCCATATATGACAAACCCACAACAAACATCATTCTCAATGGTGAAAAACTGAAAGCATTTCCTCTAAGATCAGGAACGAGACAAGGATGTCCACTCTCACCACTATTATTCAACATAGTTCTGGAAGTCCTAGCCACGGCAATCAGAGAAGAAAAAGAAATAAATGGAATACAAATTGGAAAAGAAGAAGTAAAACTGTCACTGTTTGCAGATGACATGATACTATACATAGAGAATCCTAAAACTGCCACCAGAAAACTGCTAGAGCTAATTAATGAATATGGTAAAGTTGCAGGATACAAAATTAATGCACAGAAATCTCTTGCATTCCTATACACTAATGATGAAAAATCTGAAAGAGAAATTAAGGAAACACTCCCATTTACCATTGCAACAAAAAGAATAAAATACCTAGGAATAAACCTACCTAGGGAGACAAAAGACCTGTATGCAGAAAACTATAAGACACTGATGAAAGAAATTAAAGATGATACCAACAGATGGAGAGATATACCATGTTCTTGGATTGGAAGAATCAACATTGTGAAAATGAGTATACTACCCAAAGCAATCTACAGATTCAATGCAATCCCTATCAAATTACCAATGGCATTTTTTACGGAGCTAGAACAAATCATCTTAAAATTTGTATGGAGACACAAAAGACCCCGAATAGCCAAAGCAGTCTTGAGGGAAAAAAATGGAGCTGGAGGAATCAGACTCCCTGACTTCAGACTATACTACAAAGCTACAGTAATCAAGACAATATGGTACTGGCCCAAAAACAGAAACATAGATCAATGGAACAAGATAGAAAGCCCAGAGATTAACCCACACACCTATGGTCAACTAATCTATGACAAAGGAGGCAAAGATATACAATGGAGAAAAGACAGTCTCTTCAATAAGTGGTGCTGGGAAAACTGGACAGCTACATGTACAAGAATGAAATTAGAACACTCCCTAACACCATACACAAAAATAAACTCAAAATGGATTAGAGACCTAAATATAAGACTGGACACTATAAAACTCTTAGAGGAAAACATAGGAAGAACACTCTTTGACATAAATCACAGCAAGATCTTTTTTGATACACCTCCTAGAATAATGGAAATAAAAACAAAAATAAACAAATGGGACCTAATGAAACTTCAAAGCTTTTGCACAGCAAAGGAAACCATAAACAAGACGAAAAGACAACCCTTAGAATGGGAGAAAATATTTGCAAACGAATCAACGGACAAAGGATTAATCTCCAAAATATATAAACAGCTCATTCAGCTCAATATTAAAGAAACAAACACCCCAATCCAAAAATGGGCAGAAGACCTAAATAGACATTTCTCCAAAGAAGACATACAGACGGCCACGAAGCACATGAAAAGATGCTCAACATCACTAATTATTAGAGAAATACAAATCAAAACTACAATGAGGTATCACCTCACTCCTGTTCGAATGGGCATCATCAGAAAATCTACAAACAACAAATGCTGTAGAGGGTGTGGAGAAAAGGGAACCCTCTTGCACTGTTGGTGGGAATGTCAATTGATACAGCCACTATGGAGAACAATATGGAGGTTCCTTAAAAAACTAAAAATAGAATTACCATATGACCCAGCAATCCCACTACTGGGCATATACCCAGAGAAAACCGTAATTCAAAAAGACACATGCACCCGAATGTTCATTGCAGCACTATTTACAATAGCCAGGTCATGGAAGCAACCTAAATGCCCATCAACAGACAAATGGATAAAGAAGTTGTGGTACATATATACAATGGAATATTACTCCGCCATAAAAGAGAACGAAATTGAGTCATTTGTTGAGAAGTGGATGGATCTAGAGACTGTCCTAAAGAGTGAAGTAAGTCAGAAAGAGAAAAACAAATATCGTATATTAATGCATGTATGTGGAACCTAGAAAAATGGTACAGATGACCCAGTTTGCAGGGCAGAAGTTGAGACACAGATGTAGAGAATGGACATATGGACACCAAGGGGGGAAAACTGCAGTGGGGTGGGGATGGTGGTGTGCTGAATTGGGCGATTGGGATTGACATGTATACACTGATGTGTATAAAATTGATGCCTAATAAGAACCTGCAGTATAAAAAAACAAACAAACAAAACAACTAATACTAAACTTTCATTGGGTTATTTGTATGGAAATATGTTAATATAAATGTTTCAGACATTGCATGAAATTTCTAAAAATCTTATATTTGTATTTGTATGGAAATATGTATGGAAATATGTTAATATAAATGTTTCAGACATTACATGAAATTTCTAAAAATCTTATATGTTCTGGTATAATGTTATAAGTAATAATCCTAGTTATTACTTTAAAATGTATATCTCAGAAATAACTAATTTTCTTGTCAACTGCATTATTATGAACTTTCATCAAATCTTTAACTGTGGTCATTTTTAAGTCTTTTGTCATTTACAGACAGTTCTGGGTGTACTCTGATGCTTTTGCAAATATGTTCCTATAAAAGGGTTTCATCTTCAAGAAATTCATGGAAAAGACTCTGACAAGTACAGGTTTCTGGTAACTGACTGTACTGCTGAACTGAATGAATAAGCATTTTCAGAACTCTAATGAAAAACTGATGAACTCATAAAAGTGCTAACAAAAGATCAAGATGAAAAAAAAAATTAATTACATGGGACTGAGTGAACTGATGAGGATGAGTATAATTTTTGTGACTTTCTGTCTGAATTAAAAAAAAAAAAAAATCCCACAAGGACTCAGAGGCAAAGAATATACAAATCAATTTTCACTGCAAAGTAAAGGAGCGGTTACAGTGGAGGATTACTGGACTGAATGTCAATATTATGACATAGCATGAGTGTGTTTCATGTTTGGTAATTGCAATCATTGTTGCTTTTGTTGTGGTCATCCATGTACAATGCTTGGTGTCAGTCTATTTATCTCTTGTAAAAATAAAATACAGTGTGTGTGTGTGAAAAAAAAATATATAGTCCCTTAAAGTTGATAAAATCTTCCTATAACTATATTATTAAAATTATTTTGTAAATTTGTGCTATCTCCATTAAAAAATTGTCTATCAATTTATCTATTTTATTATTGCTGTTTTCACTACTATCAAAGAATCAGCTCTTAGATTTATTCAGCCAATTACTGATTTCTAACACATTAATTCCTACTCATTTACTTAGGGTTATTATTATTATTTTTTTGCAATTCTTTTTCCAATTTATTGATTAGATTCTTCATTTCTACACTGTCTGGGCTTAAAGCTCTATATTCTGTTCTGTAATCATTATCTCCATATTTGCATTAGTTTCAGGTTTATAGCTAAATGAATCAAATGCTCATAGGTAGATCTTTTTCTGTAAGATTATGCATTTATACCTTGATTGGCTTAAATTTTCCTTGTGGCTTCAAGTGTCTTCAAGACAGGCTCAAAGGATCTTAAACTTGGCATGTTTAAAACCATTTGTCTGTTACCCTTACAGCTTAATGATAGATTAGCTAAGTATAAAATCCTTTGATCACAGTTTCTTCCCTTGAGGATTTTATAGCGTTTAGATTTTAAAGTTGCTGTGGAAACATCTAAAACAAATTTTGTATTTTCCCGTAACAGATTACTAGCTTTCAATGGTCAAAGTCTTAGTTTCTTATCTTTAAAGTTGATAATTTTACCAGAACATATTTCTTAGGTTTTTTTTTTGTTTTTCTTTTTTGCCTTTTAAATTTTTTAATGAGCTTCATTTTTTAGAATAGTTTTAGATTTACAGAAAAACTGAGACGATGGTATGGAGAGTTCCCATATACCTGTACCCATATTTCTTAGTTTGGATGGTTGTGTAGACATTTTTCCCATGGCATGATGTGCCTTACAGTCTATAGATTAAAGGTTGGGTTTGGAAGGGGCAATATTCTAAATATCTTTAAATACTTTCTGTCTTATTATTTCAGATCGCTTTTATGAGGTTGGGGTGGCACAGCAGGAGATACAAATTGTACTTATGTTGGATTTCCCTTTGTTTTCTAAAGATAACCTAGTACTTTTCATTTTACTTGTTTTTATTTCATTTTGCTCCTTTTCCTGAAGCCTATCATTTACCCCTTTTACTGTGTTTTCAGCAATTTCTAATATTCTGCTTCTAATGTGTCCTTTACTTCTGTTAAGGTTTTAAATATTTTTTGTTTACTTTCTGCCTGGTGAAAGCTCAAATTTTATCTCCTTCTGTTGCCTTATGACGTCTTCCCACTTAATTTAGAGAAATTCTTTAAAGATAATTAAGAGACAATGAAGGTTCTGACTTTTAATTTTTATTTTATGGGGGTACATTTGCCCACAATTTTTATTTGCTTCATCAAAACTTTTTAAAATGAGTAAATTTTATCTATAAGTTCTTCTGTATTCCTTTCCTCTGTTTATTTGTAATATCTTTATAATGATGCTGTGTTAGTTTTTTTGACTACTATTCATGTAATTCATATTAGGAATTCCTGGACCTGCTACTCACTTTGAAGCTTCCTATGGTTTAAAGATCATGTTTCAAGCGTGTAGAAATTCTCCTTATGACACAGAAGTGTGTGCGTGTGTGTGTGCACAGGCACGCATGGGTGGAGGGGGGGGGCTTCTTTTTGCTTCTACTTCCCTGATAGGTTGAACCCACTGGGATCAACCTATCAGGATGGCTTACCATATGCAAAGGCTCTCATCCCCTGCCTTACCAACAGATATCTTCCAACAAATATGGCTTCTCTGTGTGATTTCTTACTTAACCTCGATTTCCTTGTTGCTTGAGATACTGTGACAAAAAAAGTCAAGAAAAGTGTTTGCTACCAGACAATATTCCCATTCTCATCATCCCAAACCAGAGCTCATTGGTTAGGGGTGTCAATTACTTTGAAGATCTACGCTCTGACAACTTTGTCGGACATTTACAGATATAAGCATATGTTCTAGATTCCTTCCATAAAGCCATTAGACCTTTACTATAATTAGTCATTGTTTCTCAGAAATTTTAGTAAGTTTTAACAGTCTCCTGTTTAGTAAGTTATAGCTGTTGATAATGGAGATAGTGCTCTGTTACCCATTTTCTTTGAGTTTTGTGTGATATCTAAGGGTGGAAAGGAGAAACCTATCTTTTATTGTCATTTAAAAACTGGAAGTACTCTCCTTTCACCATATTTTCAGGATTCAAAGTAGAGGCTTCTAAAATTTTCATAGGTGTATTACAGAAAATCATATTAAGAATTTTTTCCTTGTGAACCTTTGCAACAATGCTCTTTATTGATGCATTTTAATGGACCTAATGATGGTCATTTTTAATGCTTTGCTGTCAAGGAATATATAAATTAAGTTTTAGGATTGCTATCAGAAAGGATAGGTGGTAAGTTCTAGGCCTCCATCACCACCTTCTGAAGGTCTGGAAACTTGTTTCTCTTAAGTCGAATCTCAAGTTTTGTTCTTACTCAATTTATCATTTTAGAAGGTAGGGATTTAGTGCAAGTTTTCTGGATTTTTTTTTGCTCTGTTATATTCTTTCAGTAAACAGGGAGGTGTAATGCAATTTTTAATATCAAACAGTAGAACTCCATAAAAGACCACAGCTTTCAGCCTGCACTTCTAACATTCTTCTTATTTCTGTCCAGACATTTAAAACATCCTATGGTTATCAAGTCTCTTATACCTATGTACTTTCTTCTCTGCTTTGTTCTGGGAATTACCATTTTGAAATAATAAATAATAAATGGGAAGGGGGTAAGACCTTGGCTCTATCTGGCTACAGAATTAATTTCTCTAGAATTGGAGAATGGCCACTTATTTTTCTAGTCAGTTCATCTTCACTGTTTCAGAATGAAGCACTTACAGAGAAGGTGAATCAGCCTCTTCTAACCTTACTAGGTCCATCTGGTCTGTTCTGGTTCAAAGATTAGAACATGTGTTGTGCAGTTCAAGAATGTACTTTTGAATTTATCCCCGTGGCTGATGCAATTAGTTGAAATTCCACCTGGATTTGGCATATGGTCTTCTCTTATCTTAGGTTTACAGTGATGCTGCCAGCTTTTTTTAAAACTTTTTTTTTGTATTTTCATGGATATTTTAATGAGAAGTTGGGAGAGCTGTCATAAACATTTCAAGCCTGTTACTATAAAATATAACTTGCATATTTGCACAATGAAGCCACACCTTAAGTGCCTTGAGAGCAGGGACTCATATATCATATCCAGGGCTCTTTATTGAATAAGTGCCCAATAAACATGTTTTGATTTAGAACTGAGTAAAATCAAAGTGAAGCTGTCCTTGGTTTTTACTTTAATATGCTAATTATGAACTTTACGTTATCCTAGTTCTTGATAAAATGATTACATAAAAGTGATAAAACTCACATGTAAAAAATATATCTATACTTCAGATTTTTGTTAACTTGTACAAATCTTACTCTAGTTGAAAAGCTGACTTGTAAATAAATGGGAATTTTAAAAGACGTGGAAATTGTGCTCTTGTTAACTACGAATAAAGTTTCCTTTAGCTCATTCTACCAAATTGTTCACAACATACATGGTAAAACATTCAGCTTGTTCATATCAGTAAACAGTCAGTTAATTATAAAATTTCCACTATTGTCCATAGACACACAGGGGTTAACGGAGACCCTAAATTACACAGTTTACTTCAGGGATTATTTACTTTACCTCTCAGTATCTTTGCTTCTCAGAGACATGATGACAATATCAAAAAGTCTATTTTATACCATCATACACATTTTGTAATATCATCAAAGATGCCATACATATTGACCTAGATTGTAAGTCCTTCTTCACTTATACCATAGCTATCTAAGTCAAGGGCTATTATATTTTTTCTTTTGCAATGACTACTAGGCACAAAGAAGTGCTCTAAGGCCCAATCTAGAAGCATGATTTAATGGAGAGAGTATGAAATTTAGAGTCAGAGGGCATGAATTTGAGTTTCTTGCACTGCCATTTATGATCTGTATGACTTTGGGCGTGCCATTTACTCTCTCTCTTTTGCTCAGAAGGGTGTGTACATAAAGAAATGTATTTGAATAAGCTTGATAAACTTATACATATGCTACAAAGCAATAAACTGCATTGACTGTGCGTGGTTGCTCTTCAGATGGACGGCATCCAAATGTGACCAAAGCCAGGTCAACTAGGCAGTTGACTGGAGTGTTAAAATGTTACATAGAATGTAAAAAGAGGGAGAAAAGTTTATTTACTAGAACTCCTGGGTGGGAAGAGATGGTGAGCGGGTCTGTATGTGTTTGGAATGAACATGTTGATAAGCCACTTAGGGCGAAGGAGTAAACCCTCAAGGAATATGTATCAACAGATGGTACCTAAACTGCGTTCTAAGGAGGATCAAGCAAGTTAATTCTAGCGTTCTGTCTTGCCAAGTGGAGTATGGAATTGGGGCTGCCAATGGAGCCCTCTTTTCCTTTATACACCTGAGTCATTCCTACAAATAAATGTTGAACCATGATTTTTTAAAATTAATTTTTATTGGAGTATAGTTGCTTTACAATCTTGTGTGAACCATGATTTTTTAAAAAAATATATCAGTTTTAAGGGTTACCCCATTAACAGCTTGTCTGGGACACGCACAAGATGTGGGCAGATCTTCATCATGATAATATTCAAACTGCACAGTAACATGGAAGCTGCAGTAAATGAGAGACAAGTGTTTTCAGTGTTAAATCCTCTAAATCCTCCATCTCCTGGCATTAGTTGTTCTGACTTAGATCTCTGGTTCAGTTTCTAGCACAATGATCAAACTCTGTTTTAAGTTTCTTATGAAGTTACAGCTCTTGAAATATATCCAATGGTGCCTTCCTGCTTTATTCATTATTAATGAGGTCTTTTGCAGCCCCTCTGTGCTAGGGCCAATTGTCTATGTCTGTAAGCCTGGATAGCTACTAGGAATTACTCATCTTGTACTTCTCAGGGATTGGTTGCCTGGGATGCTGATTATTTGCCTTATGGAACACCCCTGGTACCTGTAGGTAGAAGTACAGACCACAGCGAATGCCACTATCTGGGTCTAATCATTGCTATTTTATTATTACAATCCAAGGGGTAATTTATAAAGGCTGACAATATTATTTTATTTTCTCTGAAAGTTGTTTTGATTCTCTGGGCCTCAGAGCAAGCCCTTTTTAGAACAGAAACTATTTGTTTATACAGTCAGGCTTTGACTATGATTTATTATATATTCATGTGAGAAAACTGCAACTCAGGACTTTTAACTTTTTATTTAAACCTCTGACAGCAATGGGATATGTTTCTAGACAAAAGCAATGCCACTTGATGAACAATCAACTTGTTATTTATCTTCTGCTTTTGGGAGACAATACTAGGTCAGCCAAGGACATCTCCAAAAGGGTACTATTATTAATGGAAATTAAATGGTGTACAACACAGAATATGTTTTCTTGAATTATATTCTAAAATGAGTTGGAAAATGGTTCAATAATCCTGGAGCTAATATCTGATTTAAAATATCTTTTCCGCATATAATTTAATTTAATCTTTGTCTTGTATGAAATTTACAAATTATCAAGAAGATATAAACACAGATGCTGGAATTAATTTGCTTGATGAAAGATGATCCTTTGGCTTTGCTTATGGTTTGAGAAGCCCCTTAGGACTTTGACCTCTTTTTGTCCATGTCTGTTAAGTCTGCTGGGAGTATATATGTGGTACACAGAAGGGTGAAGCCATAAAATGTAATATGAACAATATAAATGTGATTCTATTACTCTCTTGCTTAAAATCATTGTGAGGCTCATTCAGATCTTCAAGGCAAAATCTAAATTCCTTGAAGGCAAAATTTAACATGGAATACAGACCCTCCATGACAAGATCTTTGATCAATTTCTTAACTTCATCACTGATTATTCCTTCCCAACTTCCCCTCCAAGTTACATGTATATGCACACATACATATGAGCACACACACATCCCTAACTGTAGTTATAGTTTTACTTTATAATTCTATGTGGATCTTTATATTATTTACACCAAGCCAAAGCAACCGAGGCCATGGCACTGCCTCTAAACCTGCACATTTAACAAGTAGGAGGCAGCTCCAGTCTTAAAATCCTTAGAGAACTGTTAATTTACATTTAAACAGCATTTGCTATTGAGTGATATGTGATGGGGGAGTAAAATATGGACGGTTAATGTATAATCTATTGATGATTAGAGGTAGCTTGAATTTGGGTTGTAACTCAGGCATTTGTGAGGTATATGATCTTGGCCAATGTAACTTCTCTCAACTTCAATTCCATTGCCTAAAAATGGGCACAGATAGAATACTGGGCAATTAGGGATGTACTAGGGTTTATTTCCCACCAACTTGATAAGTTAAGGAGAGAATTACCTGGGTGGGGGATGGGGGTTGGGGGAGGGGCTGGTGGTGAAAAGCTACTGAATGAGTGACTTCAACATTTGGAGGGACTGGAGTCTGGCTGTGCACCCATGAGCATTTTAAAAAGTTCAAAGACAGAGGCAGGCGAGAAAATGGGGAGTCAGAGACAAGGGTTGGAGATCAAGTCAGGCCTTAACAGGGGTTGTGGGAGAGAACAGGCTCAGGATCACTTGGAAGTGGGTAACTGCTGGGGACAAAGTGGAAGGGACTGTGAGTTGCCACCAAACAGCTCAGACAATAAAAATGCATTAACTCACAGGATGATTGTGAGCATAGGCTATTAAAAATCATGTAATTTGAAGCATTCAAAAAACTATGAAGCCCTAACAGACATTACTATTTTTATCCTGCGGTATCATAAAGATGAAACAACTGCAAAAAAAACTTGTCAAGATTAACCCCGTCAGGGAGCAACGCAACAGCTGTCCTCCCGTTTACCCAGGGGAACAGGCACTTGGCATTTACAGAAACCTTGCCTTTGCTTCTCCTCATGTGTCTGACACTCTATCAGACTCAGGGCATTCACCTTCTGCTTTGATCTCGGGGTGCTTTTTGTGAATCCTCCAATTCCCAACCATAAAGGCTAATGGAATAGCAGGACTTGAGGCATTTTCATCAAGAAATCTCTCAGTTCCTGCTACCTAAAGTTTAAAAATGTATTTCTCAAGGGCAAAGTTATTTTTGTCCTACTCTTCTACTTGTTGAGTACTTTGTCCTGGTGGGCTGATGCGCTTACGTTCCATTACCATAAATTCAATTATTAAAGAATTTGTTCTCAATTTTTTTCCTCCCTCTGGATAAAAGAATGGGTTATCTTTAGCAAGTGGTTTGCTTTCCTTCTGTTGATGAGGTTCTCTGAACCTCTCTCTGCCTGTTTGATACTATTATTCCTTTTTAATCGCTTTTCATTTTCTCAAGCATTACTGGTCACTTTACTGTCTAGTGGATATTTTTCTACCAACAGGTAGACATTTAACTGTCAACCTTGGAAGAACTGGTATGCAGGAAATCCTTTATTTATGTGTGCATTCAAAAGATCAATTTGTCATTGTCTTTCTTATTCAGTGATTCCTGTCCTCATTGGTCCTTGTTTCTTTTCGCTGATTCTTCAAAGTTGCACACATTCCTGAGCTGTCCCTTTTTGATGATATTAATCTAACATTCAGGCTGCTCCATTAATGTACCTCAGTTCAGAAATGCAAAGTGAAATGTTCACCTCAACCTCATTTTTAAGAGTTGATACTGCTCTGTGCACTGCAATCACAGAAGGGTGTTGAGGCAGGCAACCAAATGTATCTGCTTTGAATAGACTGTTAAATTCACAATTTAATATAGCCCCAACCTAGTGTGATGAAGACAGCTTCAGATTAGAAGTAAGGAAATCTGAGTCATAATTTCTGTTCTGCACCAAAAAGTCTTCATTCATAGGTCATTTTAGCCCTCTTGTATTTCTTGGATCATTTACCCTGTAAAATTAGAACTTTAATTGATCTCTAAGGTTCCTGACAACTTTAGACCTCTATGTTTTCACAATTTCTTTTCTTCCTCAATAAATACAACCTCCCGGTAGTGGGAAAGGAAGGAAAGGATCAGAGAAGTCTTAACAGAGTGGATGTTTAAGCTGCGCCTTGAAAGATGAGCGCATCACTTCCAGATAGATGACCGAAGAAAAGTGTCCTAAATGGAGAAAACAGCAGGTGCAAAGCCACAGAGGAGTAAATTAGCATGGAGTATTTGAACTGTGTTTCAAGAGCTAGTTTGGGACTCAAAGGGAACTCAAATCCAGGATGACAGTGCTAGGCTAGTGAACTTGTACTATTACAACACATCACTAACCCTGAATTGACACAGCATTTCTTAGTTTAAAAAAAAATAAAAACAACTCAACATTAAATCACACTCATATGAAGGATAAGAAGGGGCCAGGGAGTAAATGGGTTTTCCCAGTTTTCAGGGAGAAGGAGCTTCACAGTGGATGCTCTAGTTCCAAGGGCTGGCAGCTATGATCTCCAAGATGTACCTGCAACCTTCCATCTGGTCTAGAGGCCAGACTGTGAAGGGTTTCTGGAGCTTGAGTGGGATACAGAATTGGAGAGATTGGTCCTCAGTCTGACTATCCATAGTGAATGTAGCCGGACTGAAGAGCCAAACCCAGTCCAGTTGCTGGAAAAACAGGCAGAATCTAGAGATGAAGTTCTGGAAAGGCAAATTCCAGGATGGAAGGATGGAGGTGCAGTCTGAGAATGACAGCATAGATCATACCTTCTGCACAGAAATTTTGTGGTGATTAAATTGAATAAGGCAGTTAAAGTATTTAACATAGTTTCTGACGCATAAGTGATAGGTTTTTGTTGTTGTTATTTAAGGCACTGAAATTTAAACCTTGAAGGCCTTACTTGAGGATTGGTTGACTTTTAATATAAAAGGATGAGACCAAAAAAAAAAAAATTAGGTCGAATGTTCCCTACACCCCAGGGGTTTTCCTATTTTTCTCTCACCCCCAGGTCCATGGGATCTCCTGAGCAGCCCTCCCTAGTGTTTTGCACTCATTCATTGTGAGACCCAGGTCCTACTCCACACCCCCTTCAGTGTTTGGGGTTACAACACATTGAGTGTTACATAGTGCCACCATGACTTTGAAGTAGAAGTTCCCTCACCTCCCATTTAGGGGCTCAAGGGGTAGTTTTGTGAACTGTGGTCAGATAGCACTAAGGTGAGAATCAGGATACCTGGGCTTTCTTTGAAGCTCTGCCATTAACAAGCTAGGTGTCCTGAGCAAGTACCTCAATCTATCTCGGCCTGAATTTCCTATCTGAGAAAAAAGATGATTGAACTGGATGTCATGCAAGGACTTCGCCTCCAGCAGTATAAACCATGGCCACACCTAGGGAAGCTCCACTCATTATCCAAGTTGTCAAAAAGGCTCAACACATAATCTTGAGCACCAGATTAGCATGAGCTGCATAATGCCAGATAATGAGCTTTTACTATAGAAGGAAAATGACAAAGACAGAATACCCACAGGCTCCAAAATCATTCTTTTAGCCAACAAGATTCTGTTCTCAAGAGCTGTGAATCCGGATAAAAAAGGCACCCAAGGGGTTAAGTGGCCACTTTTGGATACCTCGATAATTTGGTAACTGGAAGCTGTTTGATTCCCCTTACTACAAGTCAACTTGAGCAGCACACCTTCATTGGATGCCTACTGGGTGTAGGTGCACTAGGCAGGTCCTCTGTACTGCATGTGTTAATGCTTAACAAATATATATTTTTAAAAAACATATTCTACAACCTGGCAGATTATCTCCAAAGCAAAAATAAAAATCTCTTTATTTCCATTCTAAAAACATATGGTCTAACGTATAAACCAATACCTGCATCCATTAGCTTACACATTCCTGAAAAGGGTAATTTAACTTAGGTAACCACAGCTTTGCATAACAATTGTGTTCTATTGTTATCCACATATAAACTTTTGCCAAGCATTCCTTGTGCTGATGTGGTTTCAAGGAGAACTTTCCAATGGTGACTTCCCCCTGTAGGGTCTTAATTTCCATTGTTCTATAAAGTTAATGTTGTCAAGCTGCAGAAGGATAATCAGCAAACTTATGAGATATTTTAGAAATTAGGTCTTTTTTAAAATAAACTTACTTTATTTTTTATTTATTTATTTTTGGCTGCGTTGGGTCTTCATGCTGCATGTGGACTTTCTCTAGTTGTGGTGAGTGGGGACTGCTCTTCATTGCGGTGCACGTGCTTCTCATTGCGGTGGCTTCTCTTGCTGTGGAGCACAGGCTCTAGGCGGTGGGCTTCAGTAGTTGTGGCTCGCGGGCTTAGTTGCTCCGCGGCATGCGGGATCTTCCCGGACCAGGGATCAAACCCATGTCCCCTGCATTGGCAGGCGGATTCTTAACCACTGCGCCACCAGGGAAGTGCCTAAAAATTAGGTCTTTTTTGATACTTTTCATATAGTTTTGATAATCAAAAGTCTGTGCAAATAGTTACTAACATTTAGTATTTAAAGACAAAGATATTATTTTAGGAGAACAGTCTGTTTGTGAAAAGCAATGCTTCAGCTTCAGTGAAGTAGTAGAAAAAGGACTTTCATGAAAAAGTAGAGTTAATGGGGTATAAATCAGAAGATATTTTTTTGGTCAGTTCTAAAAATAAATTCTCCCAAATCATATCTCCTTAAATTGAAGACTTTTCCAGTAAAATAGAACAATGCACAAACAAGAATGTATTTTGTTTTATCCTATGTCTCAAGGGAAAGGGCATAAACCACAGCCTGAGTGATTCCAGCTGCACACTAGGGGAAATATTGTGATAATTACAAAGACAAACTCTGGAAGGGGTTACAGAGGAAAGGGTTCCATATCTTTCTGGGGAGTCTTTAAATGTAGGAGAGACCATCTGCCTGAATGAGGTTGGACAAGCTTACGTAACTCTCAAACTTGTTTCAAAATTTTAAAATGGGGGAAATCTCTGAGGCTCCTTCTCACTCTGAAAACTGATACTTCCGTCATACTAGGTGTATCTTTGGGAAGTTGATACTGTTGGGATGGGGGAACTTAGGCTACTTCCCGAGATCTCTGTCACCAAAGTACTTTTCCTGTTCTAGCTAAAGTCTCTCTCCTTGGGCTATTCTCCTAACTGATAAAACTGGAAACAATAATAGCAACTATGACTTTTTGTATCCTTATGTTTGGGTCATCTTACTTTTCAGTTCTTCAGTGCAGGTGCTGCCATCCTAGTAATCCCCCACTGTATTCATGCACACTTTATTTGCTGGTTTCTCTGACTAAACGCACTTTATAGAGATCTGGGTCAAGGGAGTGCTGTATTCCCTGGAAATCCTCAGGCTGCTTGGATGTGTAAAGAAGACCTGGAGATTTATCCTTACATGGTGCTCTGGTCCTGCTCTCAGTGAAAGCAGTTAGGTGTTTGAAATGACACCCAAGAAGCTCTGCCCAAGTCAGTGTCTGGGCAAAAGTGATTAGGAGTTATCAAAAGAGATGGAGCCAGGATATATTTAAAGTGATGAAAGGGAAAAACCTACAACCAAGATTACTCTACCCAACAAGGATCTCACTCAGATTCAACAGAGAAATTAAAACCTTTACAGACAAGCAAAAGCTTAGAGAATTCAGCACCACCAAACCAGCTTTACAACAATGATAAAGGCAGGAAACACAAGAGAAGGAAAAGACCTAAAATAACAAACCCAAAGCAATTAAGAAAATGGTAATAGGAACATACATATCGATAATTACCTTAAATGTAAATGGATTACATGCTCAAACCAAATGACAAAGACTAGCTGAATGGATACAGAAACAATACATGTATATATGCTGTCTACAAGAAACCCATTTCAGACCTAGGGACACATACAGACTGAATGTGAGGGGATGGAAGAAGATATTCCATGCAAATGGAAATCAAAAGAAAGCTGAGTAACAATTCTCATATCACAGAAAATAGACTTTAAAATAAAGACTATTACAAGAGACAAAGAAGGACACTACATAACGATCAAGGGATCTAACCAAGAAGATATAACAATTGTAAATATTTATGCATGCAACTAGGAGCACCTCAATACATAAGGCAAAGGCTAACAGCCATAAAAGGGGAAATCAACAGTAACACAATCCTAGTAGAGAACTTCAACACCCCAGTTTCACCAGTGGACAGATCATCCAAAATGAAAGTAAATAAGGAAACAGAAGCTTTAAATGACACATTAAACAAGATGGAATTAATTGATATTTATAGGGCATTCCATCCAAAAACAACAGAATACACTTTCTTCTCAAGTGCTAATGGAACATTCTCCAGGATAGATCATATCTTGGGTCACAAATCAAGCCTTGGTAAATTTAAGAAAATTGAAATCGTATCAAGTATCCTTTCCAACCACAATGCTATGAGACTAGGTATCAGTTACAGGAAAAAACTGTAAAAAATACAAGCACATGGAGGCTAAACAATACACTACTAAATAACCAAGAGTTCACTGAAGAAATCAAAGAGGAAATCAAAAAATAGCTAGAAACAAATGACAATGAAAACATGACGACCAAAACCTATGGGATGCAGCAAAAGCAGCTCTAAGAGGGAAGTTTAGAAAAATACAATCCTACTTCAAGAAACAAGAAAAATCCCAAATAAACAACCTAAACTTACACCGAAAGCAATTAGAGAAAGAAGAACAAAAAAGCCCAAAGTTAGCAGAAGCAAAGAAATCATAAAGATCAAATCAGAAACAAATGAAAAAGAAATGAAGGAAACGATAGCAAAGATCAATAAAACTAAAAGCTGGTTCTTTTAGAAGATAAACAAAATTGATAAACCATTAGCCAGACTCACCAAGAAAAAAAGGGAAAAGACTCAAATCAACAGAATTAGAAATGAAAAAGGAGAAGTAACAGCTGACACTGCAGAAATACAGAGGATCATGAGAGATTACTACAAGCAACTATATGCAAATAAAATGGACAACCTGGAAGAAATGGACAAATTCTTGGAAAGGTACCACTTTCCAAGACTGAACCAGGAAGAAATAGAAAATATAAACAGACCAATCACAAGCACTGAAATTGAGACTGTGATTAAAAATCTTCCAACAAACAACAGTCCAGGACCAGATAGCTTCACAGGCAAATTCTATCAAACATTTAGAGAAGAGCTAACACCTATCCTTCTCAAACTCTTCCAAAATATAGGAGAGGGAGGAACACTCCCAAACTCATTCTATGAGGCCACCATCACCCTGATACCAAAACCAGACAAAGATGTCACAAAAAAAGAAAACTACAGGCCAATATCACTGATGAACATACATGCAAAGATCCTCAACAAAATACTAGCAAACAGAATCCAACAGCACATTAAAAGGATCACACACCATGACAAAGTGGGGTTTATCCCAGGAATGCAAGGATTCTTCAATATACGCAAATCAACCAATGTGATACACCATATTAACAAACTGAACAATAAAAACCATATGATCATCTCAATAGATGCAGAAAAAATTCAACCCCTATTTATGATAAAAACCCTCCAGAAAGTAGGCATAGAGGGAACTGACCTCAACATAATAAAGGCCATATATGATAAACCAACAGTCAACATCGTTCTCAATGGTGAAAAACTGAAAGCATTTCCACTAAGATCAGGAACAAGACAAGGTTTCCCACTCTCACCACTGTTATTCAACATAGTTTTGGAAGTCTTAGCTACAGCAATTAGAGAAGGAAAGGAAATAAAAGGAATCCAAATTGGAAAAGAAGAAGTAAAGCTGTCACTGTTTGCAGATGACATAATACTATATGTAGAGAATCCTAAAGATGCTACCAGAAAACGACTAGAGCTAATCAATGAATTTGGTAAAGTAGCAGGATACAAAATTAATACACAGAAATCTCTTGCATTACTATACACTTATGATGAAATATCTGAAAGAGAAATTAAGGAAACAGTCCCATTTACCATTGCAACAAAAAGAATAAAATACCTAGGAATAAACCTACCTAAGGAGACAAAAGACCTGTATGTAGAAAACTATAAGACACTGATGAAATAAATTAAAGATGATACAAACAGATGGAGAGATATACCATGTTCTTGGATTGGAAGAATCAACACTGTGAAAATGACCATAATACCCAAAGCAATCTACAGATTCAATGCAATCCCTATCAAACTATCAATGGCATTTTTCACAGAACTAGAGCAAAAAAAATTTCACAATTTGTATGGACACACAAAACACCCCGAATGGCCAAAGCAACCTTGAGAAAGAAAAACGGAGCTGGGGGAATCAGGCTCCCAGACTTCAGACTATACTACAAAGCTACAGTAATCAAGACAGTATGGTACTGGCACAAAAACAGAAATATAGATCAATGGAATAGGATAGAAAGCGCAGAGATAAACCCACGCACATATGGTCACCTTATCTTTGATAAAGGAGGCAAGAATATACAATGCAGAAAAGACAGCCTCTTCAGTAAGTGGTGCTGGGAAAACTGTACAGCTACGTGTAAAAGAATGAAATTAGAACACTCCCTAACACCATACACAAAAATAAACTCAAAATGGATTTAAGACCTAAATGTAAGGCCAGACACTGTAAAACTCTTAGAGGAAAACGTAGGAAGAACACTCCATGACATAAATCATAGCAAGATCCTTTTTGACCCCCCTCCTAGAGTAATGGAAATAAAAACAAAAATAAACAAATGGGACCTAATGAAACTTCAAAGCTTTTGTACAGCAAATGAAACCATAAACAAGATGAAAAGACAGCCCTCAGAATGGGAGAAAATATTTGCAAATGAAGCAACTGACAAAGGATTAATCTCCAAAATTTACAAGCAGCTCATGCAGCTCAGTATCAAAAAAACAAACAACCCAATCCAAAAATGGGCAGAAGAGCTAAATAGACATTTCTCCAAAGAAGATATACAGATTGCCAACAAACACATGGAAGAATGCTCAACACCATTAATCATTAGAGAAATGCAAATCAAAACTACAATGAAGTAGCACCTCACACCAGTCAGAATGGCCATCATCAAAAAATCTACAAACAATAAATGCTGGAGAGGGTGTGGAGAAAAGGGAACCCTCTTGCACTGCTGGTGGGAATGTAAATGGATACAGCTACTATGGAGAACAGTATGCAGGTTCCTTAAAAAACTAAAAATAGAACTACCATATGACCCAGCAATCCCACTCCTGGGCATATACCCTGAGGAAACCATAATTCAAAAAGAGTCATGTACCACAATGTTCATTGCAGCTCTATTTACAATAGCCAGGACATGGAAGCAAACTAAGTGTCCATCGACAGATGAATGGATAAAGAAGATGTGGTTTATATATACAATGGAATATTTCTCAGCCATAAAAAGAAACGAAATTGAGTTATTTGTAGTGAGGTGGATGGACCTAGAGTCTGTCATACAGTGTGAAGTTAAGTCAGAAAGAGAAAAACAAATACCGTATGCTAAAAAATATATATGGAAGGTTAAAAAAAAAAAAAAGGTTCTGAAGAACCTAGGGGCAGGACAGGAATAAAGACGTAGACAGAGAGAATGGACTTGAGGACACAGGGAGGGGGAAGGGTAAGCTGGGACAAAGTTAGAGAGTGGCATGGACATATATACACTACCAAATGTAAAATAGATAGCTAGTGGGAAGTAACCGCATAGCACAGGGAGATCAGCTCGGTGCTTTGTGACCACCTAGAGGGGTGGGATAGGGAGGGTGGGAGGGAGACGCAAGAGGGAGGGATATGGGGATATATGTATAAGTATAGCTGATTCACTTTGTTATACAGCAGAAACTAACACAACTTTGTAAAGCAATTATACTCCAAGAAAGATGTTAAAAAAAAAAAAGAGATGGAGCATAAGAAGGTATTCTGTGATAGTATTAAACCTGGTGATTTAATTATCATTATTATTGCGTCCTACCTTTCCTTCTTTTCTGTGTTTTTCTTGTTTCCATGGAGCTATAGACATCGTTAATGATGAGACAGAATGGAAACTTGACCAGTGTGGCCCATTTAGACTACACAGGAAATGAAATTATCAGAAATTTCTTTTAATAATGCAAAAGCAGAATTGCTGAAACAGATATTTCGATGAATTAGTTTTCTTAAGCCCAGATTAGTTCCCCATGTTCAAACATAAGCATGAATTAGTTCCTTCCCCAACATATTTTTATTGTTATAAATGTCTAGTTTATGTCTCCTAGTAGGATACAGGCCATTAAAATTAAGATACATGACAATGAAACTACTGATTTTTGACCATTACCAAAGAAACTTATCATTAAAGATAACATATTGGAGCGCTAAAAAAATCAAATAACCACTTCATCATGGAGACTACAAGGTTATTAAGAAAAAGATTTTTATTCTTAAGTTTTCAATATTAGGATGTTGCCCTGTGAGATATTTTGATGTGGGAGTTAGAGAAGCAAATTCAACTTATCTAGGAAGGTTGCAATAATATTTTGAGGGAAGAAATGGATTAAACAGAAGAATATTTTAGGAAAAATGCGGTCTCCTGGAAAAAACACTATAATCTGTCTTTTTCCACATTGACAATCTACCTCTGTCCTTTTTGTATTTGTAAGACCAGAGAAGTGGCAATAAATCGTTGCTTGCCCTGGTTGTGCCTAGATTGTGTGTAGTATATCCTAGGGACACACCTACTTTCCTCCTGATCACTGCAAAGGGTTATAAATCTATCAGCAGAGTGATTCCCAGAACATATGGTTCATGGGGGAAAATCACTTGCATTTAACTCTGACCAGCTGTCCAGAGCTCAACAACGTTGGTAACATATTTCAGGATGGATAAACTAGGAAATATTTAGAAAGTGCAAGCTAAGAAACTTACACTAATCTCCTCCACTAGATTCAAAAGTATAAATTGTCATTGCACTATTTCTTAGAGAAGAATTTAACTAAATCATTCCTGGTCACTCAAGATCTGACTGAACAAGAATAATATTCACCATTTCAGTCCTTGTATAGCTGGCATTCATCTGGCTTAAACCACAAAAATAAGCTTTCGGATAACTGGTAAGTTTTTCAATTGCATGTACAATTTCTGACGCTATAAAGTTAAAAGAGCAAGGGAAGTTCCATATGCATAAGATGGACCATCTGCAAATTTGCATCAGCCTCAGACACTTAAGTAAAAATAAACTGCATTTTAAGATTCTGAGTGCATGAATAAAAAAATAGTTAGTTAACAGGGTTCCTTGGAGATGTGGCTAATTCCTAGGCTGGGGCAGAGAAAAAGATGAGCCTGGAGCATCTTGCAGTGCGAGAAAGAAACTGCTTTAAAAATGAAAGAAAAAGAAACAGGAAAAAAGGATTCATGTCAAAAGGACACAGGAACAAACTGACAGAGCTCCCAATGGCCAAAACTAGAACTATTTGAGCAACAAAATAATGAACTATAGCACTGGATTAAAAACCAACGTATTGCATATATATCCATGTGTCCATACTAATATAAGTAAATGACTGGGTAAGAAACAAATGGGAGAAAAGGGACAAATCTTCCTTAGATAAGAATTCTAGATACTGCCCCCTCCAGGAGAGACTCACTCCCAAAGACTAGAGTATAAAAAGGAAAAAGGAGTACCTTTAAAGTGGAAAGACAAGCCAGATACCACCTTAACCAAGGGATCAAGGTTAACTTTACTGCTGATAAATCATGTTGATAATAATGTACGCAATATGATATGAGGCAATGAAAAGGTCATTTCACCTCCTTGTATGTTTCCCTCAAACACATAACCCCAGTCTAATCGTGAGAAAACACCAGACATACCCAACCTGAGGGACATTCTACAACATATCTGACCAGCACTCTTCAAAATTCTCGATACATAAAAAATGAAGAAAGACTGAGAAACTATCACAGACTAGAGGTGACTAAGGTGACATGCTGATTAAATGCATGCGTTATCCTGGAGCAAATCTTTCTATAGAAAAAGGATGTTAGCGGAAAAAAACTGGTGAAATACAAATAAAGTCTGTCGTTTAGGTAATAGTATTGTAACAAGATTAATTTCTTAGTTTTGACAAATGTACAATATTTATCTAATACGTTAACATTATGGGAAGCTGGATGAAGGTAGTATCAAGTTTGAACTTTAAAAAATAACATATTTAAACTCAGTTTTTAACTTTGCACATTCAAAAAACGCTACATTCCCATTTCAGGGAGATCCTTTTGTAAGCAGACCATTGGTTCTCTCCACAGGTATTCTTTCTGACAACCTCTGAGAGAGATGGGGTGGCCATCTATTCATGCATCTGTTCTTGTTAAGATCCTTAAATTTTTACAGAAAGGTATTTATTCATCCTTCCACTACCTTATTTTATTAAAGAAAACATGTCTCTGTATTAACTAATCTCATCAGATTATCATTTTCTTAAGGCTTGCCAGGAAGGACAATAACAAATTCATTATTGCTTATTTATTCAAAGTTTGAATGAAAGAAACTATATTTAGGTAGGATTGCTTGAAGGATATGTGGTATATCCATTCCTCTAGTGCTCTAAAATCTAGTAGTCTGAAATGAACCAGGTCATCTGATCTAACACATTATGGACATCACGCCAACCTCCTAAACAACTGCTTTATACCAAATTATTCTTTGGTAAACTGTCACTAGTCTGAATTGAGGGATATACAGACCACTCCATGAAACTCATCACTGTGTTTTCTAGAAGAATGCTGTTGGAGTTATTGTTTCTCACATTACACAGTGTAATTCAGGCATAGGATGTTTCTTATGTATCAACAACAGGATTACGTGTGCCTCTCTTGAGAAAGGGATGGGTTTTTAACCTAATGTACCTTCTGGATTATAGAATTGGTTGTATCCCTTTTTGCACTGGATACCAGAAAACACAGTTAAATTTGTGGCTGGCATGTAACAAGTATACATAACGTCAAAGTACACATCCCAAATAATTTCACTTTTGACTACATTTTAAGTTATTGCTCTTTGATTTTAACCTTTATATGTATTATTTATATTATAGTGTTGCTTCGTGTTCATTGTTGAGAAATTTAGAGAATACAGAAAGACAACATTTTTTAAAGAAAATTAAAGATTATCCCATCACTCAGATAATCATTGGTAACATAATTGCAGTATAAGCATATGAACATCTAGACTTATCTTATCATGCTGTATTTTATTACCTTTGTTAGGTTGCTTTGAGGTTTTTTTGGGGGGGGTGTGGTGGAAGGAAGATATAAAATATAAATAAATAAATTGAAACAAAATTAAAGAGACACACTTAAGTCCTTGATCTTGCTTTGACTGGGTTAGATCTTACAACTTCGTAGGTGAACTTAATTCTGTGCCTGTGTCTTCATACATGCATTGAGACTCTTTACATTTAGGTACATTTAGGAATATACCTATAGTCACCCATTAACTTTAAATAACACTGAAGATAACATATTTTGCCTCAGGCATTACAATAAAGTGACCAATCAATCCCTGGTTCCTTAATTAATAAACATCTGCAGCATAAGCATTGTATTCCTTTTGCTCTTAATTGGAACTTGGAATCAGTTCACTTTTTTTCCTCTTAACTGAAGAATGGCAACATTCACTGGGTGACTGTTGAAGTAAAAGCTTAACTTGGGGGCCCCTGCAGAGTTCTGCTAATCTCCCTAGTAGGAAACCAACTAAATGAGATATTAGAGGTAAGAATAATTTTCATATACAAGGTATTGTAGCAGCATCAATGTTGTAATAATGATAATCGTAATAAAAATTATTCTTCTATCTTTTTAAAATAGTGAAGTGATACCCTAGTAAGAAGAGGGAACCATGGAAGAAAAAAAGGAAATAGGTTGTATAAATAATTTCAATTGAGAAACCACAGTCTTAATCTTTTTTAGTATGTGCTATTGAATCAGAAGCTCAAGAAGAAGGAGGAGGAGGGAAGAAGGAAGAAGAGTTTTTTAAATAAAGAAGAAAATGACTGGAGACAAGCAGGACAATTTTCATGGAGAAGAATTAAAGGGGAAGAAAAGGATCTTGTTCAAAAAGGATCTTAAACCATAGAAAGTGCTCATGGGTTTATAGTTAGATTGTTAGAACTGGGAGGACATCTTTTAAACACACCGACTTTAATGTCTGTCTCTCTGTCTCTCTCCCTTTCCCTCTCTCCCCATCCCCTTTTTTATAACAGATGAGGGAACTGAGATCCACAAAGGTGATACAATCTGCCCAAATCACACAGCTCTGTGGCAGAGGTAAGGATAAAAATCTAGACTTACTGATTTCTAGCTCAATTTCACTTTCACTTTACTGGCCAGGGATAAAAAGATATATATAGCAATGCCATGAGAGAGTCAACTCAAAGACAAACCATGGTTAACTAAACTCCTACTGCTGAGACTAGGTACCTCAAGGGCCAGCCTTTTTGATGTGTGTCTTAATTGGGACTACACAGTTAAAGATTCTAGCCATTATGTCTGTTTCTCTCCTATTACTTTGCCATAAAAAATGCTGAATAAATGTAGTCTATAATAATCTATTACACTGTTCTTGAATTTCTTCCTAGGCTTGATGCTTTGGTCAGCCCTTTGATGGTGGAGTCACTATGAACCCCTGATCTCTTTGCCTACTTGGACTTCTTTCCCATTCATTCTCCATGCTAGTCCTCAACCCTTGATCACCCCATGCCCCACAAAACAGCTAGAGAGGGTCACACACTGAGTAAACTTCATCTGCTAGCCCAACAGCCCTTGATAGATTCAGACAGTTGCTCCTAATTAATGTTCAGAAATTCTGTTTTCCCCTAATTAATTCTCTGAAAAATTCCACACTGTAGTTGTTGCCATGCTTTTCTTCTATCCTTATGTCTAGTTCCATCTTCTTAGCAGATAACCCCATCTCTTATTTCACTGAGAAGCTTGAGGTCACTTTCCTCTTTCTCTCCCAGAAAACATCTATGTACATACTTTGGGTGCATTCCTATGTACTCTACATACTCATCCTCTTTCCTAGATTAACTTCTGCATCTGCCTCCTGGTCCTATATTCCTCTCTCCATTTCCAAACCCTAGATTTTTCTCTATCAATAATTCCTTATGTCTGGTTTGCTCAAAATTTTTCTTTGTTGGCTCTCTATCTTCAAAAATGTTCAGATCTCCACCCTCTTGAGAAAAGCATCCTCAAGCTTATCGTTCATTTAGCTGGCCCTGGCCCTTGGAAAGTGCATTAACTCTCAATATTTGAGTTATTGCTGTTATTTGGACTCTTTGCAGACCTGTATCTCCAGCCTGTACCTTTCTCCTAAGCCACAGTTAAATTGTATTTAATTCTGTTCAAGATCATCCCAGTTTTGTTCAATCAGTTTAAGAAAATTTGATTTCACACTTGTTACCACCTTTCATTTTTCTATTTCTGACTTGTTACACCTTGATTTTATTTTCCTTGGTTCTCTGACCTCTTTTTAGATTTAAAACTACTTCTATAATCCTCTCTTTACATATTATTATGGCTCAAATTGGCATTTCCGTATAGCAGATACCATCCTTCTATTTCTGCATGGTACTGTAGACCAGGTAGATAACCCCTCATGCCCATAGAATTAACTGACTTGTTTCCTGGTCAGACTCTTCCCCAGCAGCCGGGGACGGGGTAGCTGCCCATCACTCAGATAATCATTGGTAACATAATTGCAGTATGAGCATATGAACATCTACAAGGTATTTTCTTTTGGGAAGTTCGAGCTGGTCAGGCCCCCATTATCTTATATCTTAATGTTTATAATGGCCTTCACACAAGTTCCTAGCCAGTGGATTCTGAACAAAGATGGGAGCTCGAACTTCCCAAAAGAAAAAACAAAAAACAAAAAACACTGCTGTTCACATCATCTCTCTCTTCAAAATTCTTCACCGTCCTCTCACAATGTATTCTACAGAGTAAAGCCCAAGTTCCTCAGCCTAGAATTCAAAGTTTCTACTCAGGTCTGTATCTTTAATCTCTTCATATCTTTCATCAACATAAATTCACCTCTTCAACCAAATTTGTCCACTAAGGTATGCATGTGCGTTTCCACTGCAGCACTACTTTGCGTATGCCATTCTTCTACTTTTAAGTCAAACAACTCTTTCTTATCTACATCTTACCCAACCAATGCCAAAAAAAAGGAAAAAAAAGGATTAAATCAACATCTGTTACTGGTTAAAACCTTTAGTTACCTACGACCAGGTGGATGCTTCCCTCACTTGATGAAGGACTTTCACCTTAAAACAATAGTCAATATTATATTTAATAGTAGAGTTATAAAATATTTCTATTAATATCCAGAGTAAGATGAGGATGCTAGCTATTATCAATATTATTTAGGGGCTTCCCTGGTGGCACAGCAGTTAAGAATCCACCTGCCAATGCAGGGGACATGGGTTCAGTCCTTGGTCCGGGAAGATCCCACATGCCACGGGGCAACTAAACCCGTGCACCACAACTACTGAGCCTGCACTCTAGAGCCCGCGAGCCACAACTACTGAGCCTGCATGCCACAACTACTGAAGCCTGTGCTCCTAGAGCCCATGCTCCGCAACAAGAGAAGCCACCACACAATGAGAAGCCCATGCACCACAATGAAGAGTAGTCCCCGCTCGCCACAACTAGAGAAAGCCCACGGGCAGCAACGAAGACCCAATGCAGCCCAAAATAAATAAATTAATAAATAAATAAATTTAAAAAATTTATTTAATGCTGTAGTGGAATTTAAGAGATATCTATTTTGGCAAAGAGGAACCAAATATATCTTAATTTGAAGAGAATATGATTGTTGCCTACTCAGACAACCTAAGAAAATCAAATGCAAAAGTAATAGAATAAGAGAGCTCGCCAAGGTTGCAGATTATAAAATAAATATCCCCAAATCAATATATTTTCTATATACTAGAAATTACCAGTTAGAAGAAAATATAATGAAAAAATGATATCATTCACAATAACTCAAAAGTATATAATAATAAAAATAAAATTTAAAAGAAATGTGCAGGATTTATATGAACAAATCTGCAAAAATTTAATGAGGACTATGTCTTATCCACCACTCAATTTGAACTGTGAACTCAGCTTAATTCTGCCACCTCCAAAAAGCTTTCCAAAACCAAGGTCAAAATATTCTCTCTTACCTGAACTCCTGCTGTTTTTGTTGTGGATAACAGTCAACTGATTCCTAATCACATAGCTCCTTAAATTTAGACAGATTCTCACAGTGATTGTGATGTAACTGGTCACCTCAATCTTTTTAGTTTCTGCTTTCTCATCTGTAAAATGGGAATCATAAGAGTATGTACATCCCCAGGTTACTATGTAGATTACATGAATAATTTATAATTAATAATAACAATAATAATTTATAGTAAATAATATTTAATACTTATTAAACAAAATATCAAATAATAATTTAAATTACTATTATATTTCTACTAATTTAAATTTGTAATTCCCTGTTATACAGCTTGGCATATAATAAGCCCTCAACAAATGGTAGCCTTTAGTTGTAACTCTTGGTATGAGGTTACAATTAGTTGGCCAAGGTGTTGACAAATGTAAAAAATGAATGATCCTTTTAATTCTATGGATGGCGATATAGGAAGAAATACAGAGGAAACACAGAAACTACAACTCAGAACTAAAAGGAGTCAGAAAGTATAAGTAAAACATGTCAAGATCTGGGAATCAGGAGAACACATAAATAGAAGAAGTTTGGAGTTGCTTTAGAATACAATTACTGGGAAAGAATGGAGCCAATGGGTATTCCAGTTTCTGGTCAGAAACTATGTATAACCATGGAAAGCCTCCACTTGGTTTTAAAAGAACACTGCACTTATGTCGGTAGGAAGATGAATGTATCCAGACAGGTAATGGGTTAGATTTGCTGACATTCTAAGCACTGATCCTACAGAAAGTTTAAAGATAGCTTATCAAATCAATGGGAAGGTGAGTGTCGTGGCAGCAGCCAAACTGTATGCAATTAAAACATCATATCCAAACTGTATACAATTAAAACATCATATCTATGCCTATAGTAGATGCACAGTAAATATACTTTGATAAATTCAATGCCCTTTCAGAATAATTGAGATCACCTAGAGTGATCTTAATTTACGGTATTATGAAACAGTTTCTTGTTATCAACTGGTTCAAATGCCAAGTTCCAATTAGAGAATATTCATTCCACATGAGCTACAAAAAGCCAAAAGCTATTCTGAATCAGGCTTATGTTATCCAGTTTGACTTCAAGAGAAATTAATTTTTTTAATTATTATTTATCCATCTTGCTTCAAAAAGCATTGAAGGCAGCAGAAATCTGTATTTTCATTCTGATACTGGTACATGTTATCAAATCTCATCGCAGGAACACATGGGAACC
Source organism: Balaenoptera physalus (assembly GCF_965194825.1). Taxonomy (NCBI): domain Eukaryota; kingdom Metazoa; phylum Chordata; class Mammalia; order Artiodactyla; family Balaenopteridae; genus Balaenoptera; species Balaenoptera physalus. The sequence goes on from NC_138891.1 coordinate 88,151,404, forward strand.
CTCACATAATTTATTTCATGTAACTTTTTAAATGTTACTAAGCGTGTTATAGTCATTAGTAAGTTTTCAGAAATATTTGGACTATTATTTTAGCAAAGCTCTTCTCAATGTTAACACAGTCCCTACAATGGTGACCTTTTAAACATGGTCAAGTTAGAAGGATTCAAGAGATCCTTCACAATGTTTAGAATTTCATCTGCCAGTCTATTTTCTCCTTCCTCTCTATTGCACAGGGCTCAAGAGAGCACATTACAGATGCTCTCATATTGCATAAGGACATATTCTGTTGGACTAGTCTAATATCATTTTTAAATGAGTCAAAGGTAAATAAAAAACCATCATCTCTATCACACGGTTAAATCCACCTGAGAATTCTGTCACATGACTACATTTTAAAAACATACAACTTTCAACAGAGGTTTAAATCTTTTTCACAGATAGTTATAAACATAACTATCATCCAAGTAGTCCTAGAAGACTTTGATGGATCACAAAGAAGGACTGTGGTAAGCTCCAGCGAGGGTGTTTTTGAGATGGAAAATAGAGGATAATCCAAATGGATGAGAGGCTTAGCTAGCTTGACTCTCAGAGTGTTGTGTCAACAATTATGTATAAGGGATCTATAAACACACAGTACAATATGGAGAAACAAGATGAAAAGATCCTAAAAGTCAAGGAAAAATGTAAATACCAGTTTGAAGCAACATTAAGGTGATGTCACCTTCGACTGAGAAAGGACAGTGGACTTTTCTGCTGAAAACGTGAGTTAATATCCCAATCCTGCCACTTACTAGCTCTGTTATTTGGGTGAGTTATTGACCCCTAAAACCTAATTTTCCTTATCTATACATTGTCTAGCAGTAATCTCTACTTCCTGTGTGTTTTGAGGATTAAGAGAAAGGATTTATGTAGAAAACCTTAGTAATTTTACTGATTAACGGTATAAAGATAATATAAGGACTAAACTGTGTGCGTATGTGTTTCAATGCCATAAAAAGGCACACTTATACAGTCTCCTTTGTTGCCTTGTGTCTTTTAACCAGGACAATATGAATACAAGGAATGCAGAGACAGATACTAACATTTGTATGCTATAAAGCAAGAGCACTGCCCTTCAGCTGATGAATGTTTAGAATGAAGAGTGAACGAGATGGCATGGATCATAGCCTGGTGTGTTTCCACCAAGAGAAACTCAAGTCACCTTCTAGGTTTCTTAGTTAACTCATTGCTCTCAGAGATAGTCATGTAAATCAGCTGACACTTATCAGGAAGGTACAAAAGCAGACTGATAAACTACCCACCCAATGAAGACTTATTAATCACACATTTTATGAGATTGCTCCACAGGAGAGGGTTGATCCATAAAAATCAGCAGAGCAAAAGAAATGCAGCCAGTGGTATTATTCAGTTTATAAATGTACCTCCCTCTTCCCCCTTTGGATAGCAGAAAATCTCAGAAGTCACTCAGCCTTTGCTGTGTGGACCACTTTGAACTGGGCCCTGCAGGAAAGCGAAAGGAAATAGAAAAAAAGAGAAAAGAGTATTTAAGGTACTTATCTGGTGAAGTGTGATGAGGAAGATACAAATCCCTTACAAAATCTAAAGACAGCGTGGTATAGAGGTTAAGTGCACAAATTTCAGAATCAGATCCAACAGGGCTAGAATCCTGTTAGTGGCTCCACCACTTACTCACAAAGTGACCGTACTAAAGTAACTCAAAATTTCTATGCCCCTGTTCCCATGGGGGTGATGACATCTCATAGGGTGACATGAGTGTTACATGCAATCACACATGTCATCCACTTGGTGAAAGCACTCAATAATGATGGCTATTATGTTTATGTTGAGGGAAATGATCTCAGTCTTGGAAATATATAAGCACTCATTCCCCTGCTTCAGAATCAATTGACAATAATTTTGCCTTTCTTTCATTTTTCAAATACCTGAACACTGAGAGTTAAACTGTTGCTCGCTGGGAGGATAGACTGACTAGAGGAAAAAGAGACACAGAGGGGCTATGGCTGGAGCCCTGTTTTTCCTTTTCTGACTAAGCCTTGACTGAAAGTAACCCAGTGGCTTCGTGTTAACTACCTTGCAACGTGGACTTGGAGGCGGCCACTGGCTAGCTTTGTTATCCTAGGCAAGTTCTTTACCACTGGGCCGCAGGGTCCACCCTGTAAAATGAAAATAGCAATACTGCCTCGTACAGAGAGTCACTGGTGTTTAAATGAAATTAGTGTTTAAAATGCATAACAATGCCTTGCGACCTAAACATTCAATAAAATGTAGATAATAATGATGATGATAATAGTAAGTAGGTCACCTTGCAATTTAAATCTGAAAGTCTAATGTTACTGCAGAATTCCTTATAAGGAGCTAAAGCAGGAAATTCAAACTGAAATGCTGTATTATTGGCACTATGTATTTTATAACTAGGGTAAGAATTGATGCTAATTGGGGGAAATGTTTTTAGAAATGTAGGATAGACAATAAACTCCTATCTGATGTCTGATTTCCCCAAACTTCTCCATTATTTGCTCAAACTCCAGCTAGCTTTTTTCCTTCCAGATCTTTTATGATGAGGCATTTGAGAAATATTTTACACGTAACTAAGTGCCATCATACAAAATATCTTTTACCTCCAAATAACTTCAAATTCCAATCTGAAACTAAATATAAACCCCCTGGGAAAGTCTGGAATGCCCAGTCACGTTACATCAAGCAACAAGGATACTTTGGCAGCACAAACCCTGAGCTGCGATTAAAAAGACGTTTCCCCTCATTGAGCTGCTTCTAGTATCAGGTACTATGCTAGGCTCTTTACAGGTTTAATTGGATCCTCATAACAACCCTGAAAGGTGAATACTCTTATGCTCATACTTCAAAAGCAGACCTAGAGACGTGAGACGGTTTGCTCAAGATCAAAGAGTTAAGAAATGGCAGAGTCCGGGCTAGGCTCTAAATCTGTCTGACTTCAAAGCCTTTCCTCTCTTCCTTAAGCCTCATTGTCTCTCCCCAGGAAACCGGGCACCCACCCAAGCCCGTCAGTAGGGACCACAGTCACCTGCTGGTGACCACATGGCCCAGGGACTGTTGCGGGCAGCACCATGGAGTCCAGTGCCCACCGGGGGATGGTGCTGAGGCAGCGGAGAAGCTCCTTGCTTGGGTTGGCAGTGGCACCAGCGAGCCTGGCCTTCAGGTGAGGTGTGTAGAGAACCTAGCTGCAGCAGGCTGGAAAGACAAGGCGGAGGGGCAGGTAGAGCCTGACTCAGAGCTTACAGTGGCTTTCAAATGTTGTCATTGCTCACAGTGGTGTTCTGCTTTGCTGTTAACAGTGCACTCTTTTTTTCAAATGAACTCCTATGTGCTACCCCTTTATGAGTAAATATATAAGTAAAAGCTCAGATGCTCTGATGTGGGATCAAGGTACAGAGAACTAGGGCCTTTAGGCTCTTTGCTGGCTTCTGGTGGGTGGCTCCAGAGACACATCTATGGAGCCACAAGGCTCTCAAGAACAGTTTGAAAATCACTGCATTACTGTTAACAGAGTGTTAAAAAAAAAAATTGAATGTTGCAGAACCATGTCACACAATGAGCTTTTTCTAGCAGTGTTTCTCAGAGTGTGCACAAGAATCAAATAAATAGTTTGTACAAATGCAGATTCCTGTTCCACAGTCTAGATCTGCTACTGGGGGGAATTCTTAGCCAAAGATCTGGAAGATCCACTTACTGCCATACCCCCAAATAATTCATAGGCTCTCTTTATGCAAATGTGGCTTGAAAGGTTCAGAACTCAAAGAGTTAACTTCACTCAGATTTTTTTCAGTGAAACCCACAACTTGGTTACAACCTGTCCCTGCTGTGGTGTCCTGCTTTCTGAACTTGATCCCAAGATGATCGACAATGATGTCATCCAGTGACAACTTCTCCTTGCTTATGTGAGTGACAGACTTCCTCCAGGATCTTATAAAAATGTTAAAAAGTACAGGCATGCAAAAATTGTCACAATATAGAGTAAGATTTTGAAAAATCCAACATGTGTTTTTTTCTTCCTTAATTGTAACTGTCATAGAATATTTCACAGCAATAAAAAGTCTCAAGCTTTTCATTTCCAGACTCTCCTAGAGAGAGTTTATTAGACTCCCTGGGAGTGCAGTTCAAGAATCTGCATTGTTATGAGCTCCCGGGGTGATTCTTAGGTGCTCTAAAACTTGAGAGCCAGCAGTCTAAGACTTGGCTGCTTTAAGTGTGGCCTGCAGAGCTGCAGCGGGGGCATCCCCTGGAAATGTGATAGAAATGCTGAATCTTGGGCCTCACCTCAGACTTGCTGAATCAGAATGTGCCCTCCAACAAAAGACCCCAGTGACTCCAGTGTGCAACAAAGTTTGGAAACCACAGTCTTGCTACTCAAAGTGTGGTCCTGAGTGCTTGTTAGAACTGCAGACTCTTGGGTTCTATCACAGACCTGCTGAATCTGAATCTATATTTTAACACATCCCAGGTGGCTTATAGGTACATTAAAGTTCAAGAGGCACTGGTCTAGAAGAGTCCAGGCAGACCCCTCCAACTGCAGTTGGAAGGTAGAGATGAGAGGGCAGCTGGAAGCACGTTCTCAGCGTAACTGGCGCAAGCAGGCTCAAGTACGGACGGGACTGAACGAAAGCCGCCCTTCTACAGAGAAGCGGCCACTTTCATTACTTCTTGTTTGCCTGGTTCTCATCACATCATGGCCTGGTGAGGGGGGTGGGTGCAGAATGATTCCTCATTTGGCTGTTTAAGCAAGAATGCTAACATTCACTATGGATTAAAATCCATTAATTAATTGCCTTCTCGTTCCAGGCAGTGGGAGAAAGACATAGTCCCCACCAGGCCTCCCCCATTCCCACATCAATAGGCTGGCCTGTGCCCATCACCTGCCTCTGCCTCCCCTCCCCGCTCCTAGAGCCCATAGTGAACGTAGATAATGAGCCCAGCATGGTCACTTGGGGGAACCCATCCCTAATTAGCTGGAGCGTGCTGTGCCACATCTCACCTTGCCCTCAAGGACACATCATTGGTTGATCTTCTACATTTCTCTTCACCTGGCATCAGGATTCACTCAGCAGCTGCTTCCCGGGTGTGACCTATGGCTCCACCAGGAAGGAGGCAGGAGGACCTGACCTCAGGGTTGCCCCCTGAATGCTCACACCCATGACCCCTGTGACAGACCCTCTGACCCATTCAGATCCCCATGTTCTTCGAAGACAGCCTCCGGCGTCTGTGTTGCCTTGGGGTTAAAAGGGAAAGGGGATCTCCCGAATCCTCCATGGATTTTCAACAGCGCTGATTAGAAAGGGTTTCAGTTCCTCATCGTATCTGCAGTGCTGTGGTGCTGTCAGCAGTCCTCACACTGCGCTGCTCCCTTCGGGACATGCTCTTTCTATTTAGGATTTGGACAGGAGGGGAAGCACGTGTGCCCTCCCGATACACGTGTCCTTTCATGGCCGGTGGGGGTGAAGGTGTCTGGATGGCTCTGAGCTCATCCTCAAAGCCCATCTCGTGGAACCAGCGTTGCCAGCAAGAGCTCCTCCAGAGAGCTTCCCAACACCACAGTGCTGAAAACACCAAATCAAGCCACGCTTTGCACTACACGTGTAAACTTACCTTCCTTCACAGAGTCAATGAAAGTTGGGTTTTCTGTGTTTTGTGGTGTTGCTATTGCTACTGATGCTAGAGAGCATTTGAAGCACGCTACATGACTCTGAACCTCCTCCCACACTTAACCCACACCTCCTCTTAGTGCCATGTCACAGCCGTGAGAAAGTCCCCTCATGTGGACAGTCTTGGTGACTTGGTCCACTCTCTTATCTCAGTCATTTTCCAAGAAGATTCAAAAAGTTTGGATAATCCATCTCTAGG